>NC_058131.1:337306999-337320737 GCF_016433145.1 Gracilinanus agilis | reverse complement strand
TATATACGTATATATATATATATACATATATATATATATATATATATATATATATATATATATATATATATATATATATATATATACTGACCTCTTCAATTTGTAGTTGAAGAAACTGAGGCTCAGAATGGAGAAGCAATTTATGCCAGGCCAGAAGATGTGATGAATTCCATAAAATTTAACTCCAGTGCCCTAAGTACAACTTTCTGTTCTATGACATTTCTCCACCTTCTTCCTCTTCCCCTTAAAAATAACTCAAAGTTATATAACACTTTAAGTTTTGAAAAGTGCTTACCTCAAAATAACCCTTGAGGCAGGCAGCGCTGATATTATTTTCCTTCATTTTCTGGCAATGGAAACATTCTGGCAGGCTAAATGTCTAATCTGTGTAGTCTGTCTAGTAAGTATTTAAGAGGAGATTTGGGTCCAGGTCTCCTGAATATATTCAGTGTTCTTTCCCCTACCCTAAGCTGCTTCTCAGACACCCCTGTGCCTCACAGATACCCAGTACCCTCTACTCTCTCTCTTCCCCTTCAATTCACCATCAAAACTTGTGATATAATTAATAATAATTAGAATGCTAGCTAACATTTATAAAGCACTTACTACTACATGCCAGGCATTGTGCTAAATGCTTCACAAATACATCTCATGTAGGTACTATTATTATTTAAAGATATGAGTGAGTGAATGAATAAATAAAATGTATTAAGTAATATGTGTCAAGCACTGTGCTAAGCACTCTGGGCACAAATAGATATAGACAATTTTTGCACCCAAGCAACTCACATTCTAATTGAGGGAATCAACACATCCAGGAGAGTTTAGCAACAGAGTAGATGGAAGATCCCAGTCATACTTGTCCTGACCACTAGTCTCTGACTCCCTAAAGATAGGAGGAACACAGATGGTGTTATCAATGTTTATCCTTTTCTATTCCCCCCACCTTCTTCCATTTTAGGTATTGGGCAGATGACAAAGCCTAGGACTCTTAGAGAGCACTGTTAGGTCAGAAGATAGTACCTAAGGATCCAGAGAATAGAGTGGCCATCATAGAAACTAATAAGGTCCAGGGGATCTCTCTCCTACAGTTAACAAGGGGAAGAGAAGGGAACAAACACTTATTAACTGCTTCCAATATATGAGCCACTTAACATATATTATCTCATTTGATCCTTACAACAACGCTGGGAGGCAGGTGCTATATAGAGGAAGAAATTGAGGAAGCTAAAAGTTAAATAACTTGCCCAGGATCTTACAGCTAGTCACTATCTGAGGCCAGATTTGAATTCAGGTTCCTGACTTAGAGGGAGGATTGTAGCTCACAAATTTCTATTCATCCAAGCAGTACGAGTAGCCACGACTGATGTGAAAAGGGGTCTAGATCACTCCTGCTGGGAAATAGGGAAATGGACCAAAGAGTTGAAATGGAGCAGGGACTCTGCAAAGTTCTCTTCTTCAGGGAAAGGGATAAGTGAACTGGAGGGAGGTCAGTAATATGCACTCAGAAAGGGGAAAAGGGAAGAGAGAATTAGTAAAGATGCTGGGGGACCTCCTGTATACTTGTTCCTTCCAGGCTTGTATAAATCAGGGCCTGGGCAAGTGGTCTGAGCTATTAGCCATTTATCCCTTAGTGTGAAACATTTGTACTTTTAGCCTTATCTTTTTTTTTTTTTTTTTAAATAAAAACCCTTACCTTCTGTCTTGGAATCAATACTGTGTATTGGTTCCAAAGCAGAAGAGAGGTAAGGGCTAGGCAATTGGGGTCAAGTGACTTGCCCAGGGTCACCCAGCTAGGAAGTGTCTGAGGTCAGATTTGAACCCAGGACCTCCTGTCACTAGGCCTGGTTCTCCATCCACTGAGCCACCCAGCTGCCCCCTTTTAGCCTTATCTTATCTTGAAAAGGGCAGTGGAAAGCTCTGGATATATTAGGGGGCCTTAGGGCACCATTGAACAGGTAGGGTGAGACTGGAGGGTCAGGGAGCTTTTCAGGGTTCCTATCATGCCACTACAGAAACCTTCCCCCTTATCTAGGAGCTCAGGTCATACGAGGCCCTGGAGGGAAGTTCAGTCTCCTGTCTTGTGGAACTATTCCAGCTGTTTTCAGCTGTATGGCCAAAGAAAGGTATTCTCACTGTCCAGCTTGAGCCAGTTCTTGAGAACAGGGCCCTAGTCAGGAAATGAAATTCCTTCAATTCTCGGGGTTCTTCTCAGTTTCCTTAGAGCCAGCCATGGGCTACTCTAATCTTACCTAAAATGGGGTGGAATTCAGGAAGTTCACTTCCTCCCTTTATCCCTCAGGCAAAAGCCTTGCTAAGTAGAAGCTTATTTCTGGATTTAGCTCAGTCTTCCAGTACAGTGTATCTAGGGATGGAGCAACTGGAGAACAGAGTGGTGAGCAAGCAGCTCCAGCACATACTTGACCAGGGGTTGTCTTGCCAGGCTGTGTGGAGATTGAACTTAAAATCATGGGATTAAGACCTTAAGGTTCACCTATTTAGTCACACTCCCACATGATACGTATAAGGAAAGAAGGCCATGAAAGCGACTTGTCCAAGTTCATATAGATAGTAAATATGACAGGACTTTGCTCTAAAACCAATTGTATTTCCACTATTCCTCACTATGGCTCAGAGGCACAGGGAGCTGGCTTGCAAGGCCTCTTTAACTTGCCCGTTTCCCTTTCTCAGTGGGAGTATTTATCTATTTGGTATCTTCTGATGGTCCTTATCTAAGCCCTCTAGTGTGCAATCCTGACTGGGTTTGGGGTTTGTTGAACTGGCTCAGAGATGAAGTGGAGCCTTTGCCAGAGCTGAGGAAAACCACTAAGAGCCCCTCACAAAAACAGGTACCCGGATTCCATCTGGCCCTGCTGCTCACCTGCTCTGTGCAGTCCCCACACATTAGAAAAGAAAGCTGGCAAATTGGAGCAAACATAGAGGAAGGAGATCAGAAAAGATGAGGGGACTAGAAATAAGGCAATAAAAGGTTAAGTTGAAGAAACTGGGAATGTTTATTTTGGAGAAGAGTTAGAAAGCAACAATTTTGTGCTTTTAATATCTGAAGGAGGAGAGGCCACGAGCAAGTGAGATTAGATTTGTTCTACTTGGCTTCAGATAGAAGAAGAAATAGTAAGAGGGTAGAAGTTTGAGGGAGACAAATTTTGGCTTCGTATCAAGAAGAGCTTCTTGACAAACAGAACTGTCCAACAATTCTTTCTAATTCAATATTCACCAGCCCCTAGAGATAGTGAATTCCCTACCAATGGGGATTATGAAAGTAGAGGCTAGCTGAATATTCATTTGTTAGAGACCATGGAGTATAGGCCTCTGCACTGACTAGAAAACTAGACTTAATCAGAAAGTGTTTCTGAATCAGTTTTGGGCAAATTTTTCCTGATCAACAAAATTTATGTTACCAGAGTTTTAAATTTCCTTATTAAGTAATATTTTCCTTCAATTCAGCATAAAAACAATTTTTAATATTCAATTTTAAAAATGTTGAGTTCCAAATTTACCCTCCTTTTCCCTCTCCTTCCTCCTCTCTGAGACAGTAAGTAATCCAACATAAATTGTACATGTGCAATCATATAAAAATATTCCTTGTTAGTCATTTTGTAGAAGAAAATTCAAAAAAAAAAAGTGAAAGAATAGTATGCTAAGGTCTGCATTCAGACACTATCAGTTCTTTCTCTGGAAGTGAATAGCATTTTTCATCATCATCTCTCTAACAATGGTGACTGAAAGGACTTGGCCTCAGTGGGATTGGGATTTGAGACTGTCTCGGATCAATGTGTTGTTGAGAATAGCTGAGTAATTCACAGCTGTTCATGATACAATATTATTATACAGTGTTACTGTGTGCAATGTTCTCCTGGATCTTCTCACTTCACTCTGCATCAGTTTGTTTAAGTCTTTTCAGGTTTCTCTGAAATCCTCCTGTTTGTCATTTCTTAAAGTAGAATAGTATTCCATTACAGCCATATACTATAACTTGTTCAATCACTCCTTAAATGATGGGCATCCTCTTAATGTCCAATACTTTGCCACCATAAAAAGGGCTTCTATAAATGGTTTTGTACAAATAAATCATTTCCCCTTTTTTATTCTCTTTGGGACACAGACCTAGTAATGGTATTGCTGAGTCAAAGGCTAATGCATGGTTTTATAGCCTTTTGAGCAAAGTTTAGAATTGCTCTCCAGAATGGTTGGATCAATTCACAACTCTGCATTAGAGACCCAATTTTCCTACATGCCCTATAAAAAGAATTTTTATTTCTTGAAGCCTATAAACTTAAAAAAGACTTATTCCCACCCCTCCGCCCCCTGCTCCCCTTACTCTATCTCCCCATCTTCCTAGTCTGTCCTCAGGACCCCTAAGAATCATCTGCCTATGTCCAGAGTAGTCCACAGGAGACAATTTAGGAATTTTACTCATCCTTATTGTAGTCCAACTTTAGTTGGAAAACCTTGGACCATTGCTGGAGAAAGTAAATAGCTATTCTATACCTGATCTATTTTATACATTGAATACTCTTCTAGAGACATCCTTGTAATCCTTTTTGAGGGAGATCCTAGATAAGAACCAAGTTAAGTGATTTCCCCTGCAGGGCATGTAATGATCCAGAGGCTGAACCTGGTCTATAACTTGAATACCTCAGTAGGAGAAACTGCCCTCTCAGGTCTTTACACAAGGGTTTCCCCCATAAAATGCAAGATCTTTGATGTCAGGAACTTTCATTCTTGCCTTTGGGTCCCCAGTGCCTAGCATAATGCCTAGCAGGGAGCAAGCACTTAATAAATATCTATTCATTAGCCAAGTTTCCTTCCTACTCTGAGGTTCTGGGCTTGTCCAAAGTCCACATGGAGTTTGTGGTAAAGCATCAGTGGTTTGTACTTTTTTTTTTTTTTTTTTTTTTACTTACTTACTGCATCAAGTTTCTTGTATGTCATTTGTGAGCCTTTTGAGGAACTTCCTTGTACTTTCAAAATCTCTGAAGCAAGAGAAAAGACTGAAAGACATAAATGCCATAGTCAGGAAAAGGGCAAAAGAAGTTCAGATTTTTATCTTTATATACTGTAAGGTTCTCAGGATATGGCTGTTTATTTTCATTTGGGTAGATACAAGTTCTGAGGTAGTAAAAGAAGTCATTTTGTTTGATGTAGTGGCAATATGAATCAGAAGAACTGGGTTTGAATCCTCTGCTAATCAATGGCCAAGTCTTGTCAATTCTCCCTCCATCACATCTCTCAAATCTCTTCTCTCTACTCACATGACTAACAATCTAGTTTAGGGTTTCTCACCTGGACTACTACAATTTCACAGCTCAATAAAAACCTAATGGTTCTCTATTACTTCTAAGCTTAATATAAACTTTTCCAGTTGGTATTTAAAGCATTTTCACAAGCTGAATCCAACCTACTTTTTAAGGCATATACATTAATCTTCTACGTACACTTTGTGGTTCACCCAGAATGGTCTTGCTGCTCCCCTTAAATGGTTTTCCATCTCCTGCCTCCTTGCCCTTGTGTATATTTTGTTTTCCATACCTGGAATAGATTCTCTTTTCACCTTTGCTTCTTAGAATCTGTAATTTCCTTCAAAGCTCAGCTCAAGTGCTACCTCCTACTTTCTTGAGTCTCCAGCTATTAGCATCTCACCCAACAAATTACCTTTTATTTTCTTTGTATGTATTTTGTATGTAACACCTCTAGGTTGTAACAATCCCTCTAGGTTACTCCTGCAACTTACACTCATTCTCAGAGGAAGACTCATACTCCTAAGCTGAGTTCCAAGAACATTTTTGTTATTTCTGCCGCTAGGGGCAACTCTGTGGATGGCTACTGTTGTTATCATAGCTAATAAGCCCCCATCAGTTTACTTACATTAGAAATCAGCTGGTAGTTTCAATTGCCCTTATCAAAGGCATTTATTCAAACAGCATAGCAAAAATAGTACTTATACAGTCTCTTAAGTTGAGTGGTAATAATCATGAGACATACATGCAGGATACATATATGGCAAAGATAGCCCAACAGCTCCTAGTACTTCTGGACCTGGAAGTCCTCTCTTCTTGTACAGTTCTTATGATGAATTCCCAAGACTTGCTCCTTTCCACAACCTAACTCTTAATTGCTAGTTGTCATTACTAATGGGGGATAGAAAGAAATTCTCTCTCCTTTCCCCTCTCCCCACAGAGGTCTCATTATCCAACTGTTCTGAGATTTGATTGCTTTGTGTTCCTTGGGGCTTAACTATTTAAAATCCCCTGAGAAGTGCTTAATTTGCTTTTTCAGCAATCTCATTCTCTTCTTGACTTAATCACAGAGCTATTCACACCTCATAAAGGGATCATGGTTTAGGTGTATCTTGCTTACACATTAAAAGCTCATTTTGTATGAGTAGATTCTGTGATTTTATCAACTAAATTGTACTTGTGGAATGACCCTCTCCCTTATGTGTGCCATTGCTTTCTCCTAGAGATCATAAGTGCCTTGAAGGCAGGGACTGCTTCACTTTTGATGCTGTATCCCCAGCATCTCACACCGTAACTGGCATATAGTAGGTACTTAATAAATCAACTGATAGAATTACTATCTTTTGGACCCTGGAAAAGTCACAACTTCTTTGGGCCTTAGTTTTCTCATCTATAAAAATCTTTGGGTTAGACTAGATAATTTTTATAAGGTTCCTTGGTATGGTGGATAGAGAGTTGGATCTGAAATCATGAAGAACTGAATCCAATCTGGCTTGGCCTCAGGCACCGACTAGCTGTATGACTTTGAGCAAGTAATTTAATTTCCATCTACCTTAGTTTCCTCATAGAAAAAATAGGAGTAATTGTCAGTCCAACTAATGGGGGTTCAACTCAAGAGACAAGGAGAACAGAATAAGGAAATAAAACAAAGCTTTAATAAAGGAAGGAAGTTGGGGAGTGGAGGGAAGAAGTGGCAAGGTAGAGACCAATGCCAGTAGATGGCTACTGAGTCCCATCTAGGTAGGGGAATCATGAGATCTTATAGCATTAGGGGGTTTCAGGGGTAATACAGCTTCAGTCCTCTATTGGTTGTCTCTGGGGAAGGTGAGCTACTTGGATTAACTTCATTGGACGTCCCTGAGAGGGGTAGGGAGTCCCAGTCTCTGGGGGTGGGGTGGTTCTCAGGAATGGATGTGGTCTTGTTAAACATTTGTCCAGGGCTAACAGTCTGAGGAACAGAGTCCTGGTGTTCTGCCAGGTGTTGCTGGGGCCTTATGTCCCAGACTCTGTCAATAATAAGAGTCCTCGCCTTCCAGGGTAGTTGTGAGAATCAAATGATATATCTATAAAGTGCTTTGCAAACCTTAAAATGCTATATAAATACTAGCTGTTTATAAGGTTATGTCATGTGGCAGCTAAAAAATGAGGTTGTTGATCATATTTAAAGCTGAAAGAAAATATCAGCATTTGAAGGATTTTTAGGAAAGTAGACAAAGAATTTAGTTAGGAGAGATGATAATGGTCCAGGACTATGCTTGAACCAGCTCTAAACTTGCTAAAGACAGATTAAATTTTCAATGTATTTACACTTCAGAAATCTGCAAATACTAGAAATAGGACTTGACATTGTTTTATTGATTGTCTACACCAGTGATTCCAAAGTGGGTGCTACCGCCCCCTGGTGGGTGCTGCAGTGATCCAGGGAGGTGGTGGTGGCCTTTCCTATTAATTCCTATTAACATTAAAAAAAATTAATTTCCAGGGGGCTAAGTATATTTTTTCTAGAAAGGGGGCAGCAGGCTAAAAAAGTTTGGCAACCACTGGCCTAGACTTTTAAAAAATGTTAATAATGCAGATTAAGCTTAAAAGTGTGTGCATACATTCTCCTCCCAGAAATTCCAATTGTTAAACATTTACCAGAATACCTCTATGTTACTCTAGAAAACTTGCTTGGGCTCAGCAGGAGTGTAATAGAAGGCTCAGAAAATAAAGTCATCACCAGACTGGATGCCTGGTAATTGTAGGCTAATGACAACTACAACCACAACAGACATTTGTGTAGCATTGTGAGGTTGCAAAGTATTTTGCATCTATCATCTTATTTGAAGCTCACTAATCCCACCCCTTCATTTTATAGATGAAGAAATTGAAGCCAAGATTAATTCAGTGACTAGAATAAGGTCCCTAAGGTCATAAGAAGCAGAGCCAGAATTTGATCCTCTGACTCAACCTCTTCAGAGATCTTCTCCCCATACTCTATGGTTCTGGGATATAGGGAGTGAAAGGAAGGTACACATTAGGCTTTAGACTATCAGCAGTTAGGGAATGCAGTAGATAGAACATTGAACCTGGAATCAGGAAGATAAGACCTCAAATCTTGTCTCAGATACTTATTTTATAACCTTGGACAAGACACTTAACATCTCTTAGCCTCAATTTCCTCAAATGTAAAATGGGAATAATAAAGTTAATAATAAGTACCAACTCACAGAGTTGTCCTGAGGATCAAATGAGGTCATGTTTGTAAAGTGTTTTGCAAACCTTAAAGCATCACATGCTCATCAAGTGGCTGAGTTAGGACTCAAATCCATTCTCTGACTGCAAATCCAATCAATGTTCAGTCTATCACGACATGCTGTTTCCCCAAAGGAAAAAATAGTTAGAGATCTATGTGAGACCAATCAATTAAAAGTTTTTGAAAAGGATCTGTATATATAAAAATACTTAAAGTAGCCTTTTTGCTGGCAGTGAAGAATTGGAACCTGCAAATATGCCCATCAATTGGAAAATGACTGAACAAGTTGTGCTATATGATGGTGTTGGAATAATACTATTGTGTTATGAGAAATAATGAGGGGGATGGTTTCAGAAAAAACTGGGAAGACTTATCTGAATTGATACAAAGTGAAGTGAGCAGAATCAGGAGATACTGCACATAGTAAAAATAATATTGTAGCAATGATCAACTATGAATAAGCTTAGCTACTCTGATCAATATAACAATCCAGGATAATTCCAAAGGACACATGGTGAAAAGTGTTATCCACCTCTAGAGAAAGAATTTATGAAGTGTGAGTGCAGAGTGAAGCATATTGTTTCTCAATTTATTTTTCTTGCTTTTGTATTTTTTGGCAGCATTACTAATATGGAAATATGTTTTGCCTGACTTCACAGGTGAAATAAGGATCATATTACTTGCCTTACCCATGGGCGGGGGGAGGGTTAAGGGAGAGAGAATTTGAAACTCAAAACTCAAAAACAAGCTAATGTTTAAAAAATTTAATAAAAAAAAATCTTAATGATAAAACTTTCCTGCCTAGAATCTTCTTTCTCCCTTCAGGATATCTGGCATATTCAACTCTGAAATTCTGTCATTCTATCACATTCGTATCAAAAGACATGAACTCTAATCACACTAACCTCTGCCCCCAGATGTATTTGATTTGTCATACCATATTAACTTCTGCCGCCATATGTTAGGCTATTGCTTAAGAAATTTCCCAAGACATGCCAACCCGACCCAGTAGCTAATCTTCTCCCAGGCTATGCTCTCTTTTGACTACCAGCCTCTGCTCAAGCTGGTCTGACTGGGAAGATGGGTAGGGTTTAGAAGAGAAGGGAGTCATTCGATTATAAAAGCTAAAAGGGATCCCGGAGGCTATTCAGTCCAATTCTCTCATTTTACAGAGGAAACAGAGGTTCAGGGAGGTGAAGTAATTGGTCCAATATAGGTAGAATCAGAGCTGAGATCTGAACCCAGGACTTCTGACTTCAGAGCCAGGACTCTTTCTAACACACTATACTACCTCATCCCAAGGAGGAAGGAAGGGCACTATTGTCATATAGTGGAACAAGCATAGAATGGATAATCACACCACAGTTCTGCCAATAAATTCCTTTTTAGATTCCTACCTCTGCCAATGACTTTTTTTTAACCCTTACTTTCTGTCTTACTATCAATTCTGAGACAGAAGAAAAGTAAAGGCTGGCAATGGAGGTTAAGTGACTTGCCCAGGAAGAGTAAGGAAGTATCTGAGGCCAGATTTGAATCTAGGTCCTTCTGACTCCAGGCTTGGTACTCTATCCACTCTGCTTCCTAGCTGCCCCTACCCTATCTCTGATAATGACTTTCAGGATATCCTTTGGCTATTCCCCACCTGTTTCTAGGTCTCAGTTTCCTTTTCTGTAAAATGAGGGAGTTGGTGTCAAAGATCTTCTCAGCTTATATATTCTAAGGCTTTGGTGGACATATTCCAGAATCTGGGGAGTCTACTCTAATATAAAATTAAAGTTTTGAGAGCCTAGTCCTAGATTAATGCCTCCATTTTACCGGCAAGGAAATTGAGGCCATAAAGATTGCCAATCAAAAAACATTTATTAAGAACCTACTATGTAGGACCAAATTGAGGATACTAAAAGAGGCAAATTCCACCTCCCACCCCAAGCCAAAACAAGCAAATAAAAATCCTTGCTCTTGAGGAGATTACAATCTAATGGAGAGATCATAAATAAATGGTTATGTATAGACAAATTATCTGCAGGATACCTAGGAAGTAATCAACAGAAGGCACTGAGGGATTGGGAAAGGCTTCCTGTCCATGGTGAGATTTTATCTGGGACTTGAAAGAAGTCAGGGAAGCCAGGAGGCAGAGATAAGGAGGGATCACATTCCCAGGTATGAGGGCCAGCCAGGGAAAATGTCCAGAGTGGGGAAGAGGGGGACAGCTTGTTCAAGCAACCGCATGGGGAGGTAAGCTGTAAACATTTTGGAAGGGGTTAGGAGTGTAGACTATGAAGAACTTTGAATTCCTAACAGCGGATTTGATAATTGTTCCTAGAGGCAATAAGGAGCTACCGAGATTTATTGCATGGGATTGTGTGTGACATGGTTAGATCTGTGCTTTAGGATGATCACTATGACAGCTGACTGGAATGGGGAGAGACTTACAACAGGCAGACCAGCCAGCCAGAAGGCTATTGAAATAGTCTAGGTATGAGATGATGAGGACCTGCACCAGGGTGGTGGCAGTATCTGAGATGTGAGAGAGATTACAAAGGTACAATTGACAGGACTTGACAATGGATTGGATTAGAGGAGGTGAGAGAAAATGAGGAGTTGAGGGTGACACCTAGGTTTCCTGTGTGGATGGTGATGCCCTCAACAGTAATAGGGGAACTTGAAAGGGGGAAGAATTTGGGAGGAAAGATAATGAGTTTTAGTTTTGGACATGTTAAGTTTAAGATGTCTATAAGACATTGAGTGAGAGGTGTTTGAAAGATGATTGGGCATACCAGACTGGAGGCAAGCAGTTCTAAGTTCCTAACAGTGGGTGGATAGAACACCAGGTCTAGAGTCAGGAGGTCCTGTTTTTTTTTTTTTTTTTTTTTTTTTTTTTAACCCTTGTACTTTGGTGTATTGTCTCATAGGTGGAAGAGTGGTAAGGGTGGGCAATGGGGGTCAAGTGACTTGCCCAGGGTCACACAGCTGGGAAGTGGCTGAGGCTGGGTTTGAACCTAGGACCTCCCGTCTCTAGGCCTGACTCTCACTCCACTGAGCTACCCAGCTGCCCAAGGTCCTGGGTTTTAAATCAGATCTCAGATACTTCCCTGGGCAAGTCACTTAACCCCAAATGCCTAGCTCTTATGACTCTTCTGCCTTAGAATTGATTATCAGTATTGACTCTAAGACAGATGGAAAGGGTTGGGAAAAAAAGAGCACAAGACATAGAATCACAAAATCTCAGATTTGGAACGGATGTCAGAAGGCTTCTTATCTAATCTATACTGGAATAGAGTACCCTCTATAATTAATCCCTTTCATGTATAAGTTGATCTGGATGGCTGTAGAGAGCTCTTCCAACCCCCCCCCTTCTGTGATTCCATGATTTATGAAGGACATAATGTCAAGGAGAGGGAAGTTGGGAAGGAAAGACAAGGCAGGGGCTTTTGTAGAGACCAGTCACAGGTTAGTGATGTAGCTTCAAGGCTATCGTGTGGAAGATGCATGAGATTTATTCTGTTTGACCTCAAGATGGCAGAACCAGGACCCAAGAGTTAAAACATTTTTGTGTCTTTGGTCAAGTCACTTCTCTTCACGGGCCTTAGTTCTTTTATCTTTAAAATGAGAGAGCTGGAACTGGGTAGTCTATAAGGTTACCCTAGATCTAAATCTTATCTTATTCTCTGTCAGAGAACCTATATAAAGAAAAACCACAAGTGGAAAGGTACATCATGGATGGGAGGCCTGGTACTGAAAAAAGATCTTAGATGTCATCTAGTACAACATTTATTTTATAGATGAGAAAACCAAAGCCCAGATAAATAAAGTGACTTGCCCAAAATACTACAGTTTTAAGTGTCAGTCAGGATCTGAATGCAGAGCCTCTGACTCCAAATCCACTGCTCTTTTTACTATATCACAGATGATTCCTCAACTAGATGGTGAACTTCCTGAGGGCAGGATCCTGTTTTCTTAAGTGACTAGGATGGGTTGGACTTATAAAAGATGCACCAGAATTACATGCTGAGTGATTAAATAGAGGCAAGAAAGCTTTTTCTAATTGAGTTATTCTAGTACTTTTTAGAGGCTGCTATAAGTGATAGGAAACTAAGAGATAGGGTACAGAGAGGAGAACAGCTACAAGAAAGCTCAGAGGTTGGGCAGCAGTGAGTCCTCAAAACAGTCTTTCCCTGATTTGTAATTATGCTGGTGGTAAGACATTTGGTTGGGGAATTCTAATGTGCTTACTCATCATTCTTTAATCCTCCCAGGCTAGGCTTTCAGAAAAAGAGAGATGGAGACTGAGAAACAGAGACAGAGACAAAGACAGGGTCAGAGAATGAGAGACAGAGAGATGGAGAAAGACAGATAGAAAGATAGAGAGATAGAGAGATAGAGAGATAAGAGACTTAGGACATCATGGCTGAAGGGGTAATGTGGAGCAGCTATAATACAGGCTAATTACATACAATATTGGAGACCTGAGTGATCCTAGACATAAGAACACAGTATGTTAAAGCTGGAAGGAGCCATAGAGATCAACCCAACCCCTCATTTTATTGATGTGGAAACTGAGTCTCATATGTAACTTACCCAAAGTAATAGGGGATTTGGTGTCTAGAGTCTTTAAGATGGAGACAACTTTGTGCCAAGGCCCCATTACACCAAAGAGTCAGTAACTGAGGTAAAGCTAGAATCTAGGGATCCTAGATGTAGTCATACTGTTTCTAGCCCCACTACCTTCCTCCTGGCTAGGAAAGTGGGTGGGCCTGAGGGTCTAAAATCTGTTTAATTGGCTAGAATTTCACAAAGTTTTATTCTGAACTTGACAGTCACCAACAAATATAAACTCAGTATACAAGAATCAAAGGGCAGATTTCATATAAAATAGACCTTTACATGTAGTTTTTTTTAAGTATAATGTTTTTTTAACATTTATTAATATTCATTTTTAACATGGTTACATGATTCATGCTCCACCTTTCCCCTTCAACCCCCGCCCCCGCACCCCCCCCCAACCTTGGCCGATGCGCGTTTCCACTAGTTTTGTCATGTGTCCTTGAACAAGACCAATTTCCAAATTGTTGGTAGTTGCATTGGTGTGGTAGTTTCGAGTCTACACCTTCAGTCATGTCCACCCCG
This sequence comes from Gracilinanus agilis, assembly GCF_016433145.1. Classification (NCBI taxonomy): domain Eukaryota; kingdom Metazoa; phylum Chordata; class Mammalia; order Didelphimorphia; family Didelphidae; genus Gracilinanus; species Gracilinanus agilis. The sequence goes on along the minus strand of NC_058131.1, from coordinate 337,307,117 downwards.
ACCCATGCGTTCAAGCAGTTGTTTTTCTTATATGTTTTCTCTCCTGCAGTCCTTCCTCTGAATGTGGGTAGCTTTCTTTACCATAAATCCCTCAGAATTGTCCTGGGTCATTGTATTG
>NC_058131.1:337225991-337301999 GCF_016433145.1 Gracilinanus agilis | reverse complement strand
TGGGGGTGGGGCGGTTGCTCAGCCCGCGATTGAGTGAGTGAGAGCCCTTTTTAGCCTGGAAATGTCTCGATTCCACGTACCTTCCACACTGTGCCCTGTTGTGGGGTTCCTCCGTTCGTCTGGACTTGTTTTTATGTCCCCTTGAGGAGTTTTGTGTGTTTCGGTCAGGAGAGGTTAAGAGCTGCTTCTTACTCTGCCGCCATCTTAACCCAGAAGCCCTACATGTAGTTTTTAAAAGTGTTTATTAATTCAACAGAGTAGTGATAATTTTCTTTTTTATCTAGTGTGTGTATATCACTACTAACCTTTCTCCTATTCCCACTAGGAGCCCTCCATTGTAACAAATAAGCATAGCCAAACAAAATAAATCAGCATATCAGTCATATTTAAAAACATATGTCTAAAGACTGGAATTCTTCAATAAGGGGTTCTGTCATCACCTCACCCCACCCTCCCCTTTCCCTGGCCATAACTATTCACGCATCATAGAATCTGGTTCTTTCTCCTTTTAACTCCAATTTTGGCTTCTCCTTCCTATCCTTCCTAGGTTGTTCCTCTTTCTCTCAGAATGATTGTAGACCAAGAGGAGATGATATAGAGAAGGATGGGATATATCCTGGGATTTCAGAATTCCAGGAACCCTCAGGGAAATGTCAAGAAACAGAGGCATAGAGGCAATAGTGGAGCATCTCTAAACTAGAAATAGATGAAGCTGATTCTCTACTCCTGATTCCAGATAATTTGTGGGTAAGCACGATAGTGCATCTATCTGGGAAAATAGGGCTATTGGAAGAGATTGTCTGACTCTTTTCTGTGTTCCCTTCTTGTGCCATCTCCAAAGGTTGGCTGTTAACCTTGAGATGCTAGTTGGACTTTAGGTCTCTCCACAGGATCATAGAATGTCAGTTGGTAAGGGCTTTAGAATATATAGAATACAGACTATTAGTGTTGGGACTATTCAGTCCAACACTTATTTTACAAATGAAAAAAATGAAGACTTAGAAAGGGAAGAGGACTTAACCCAAGGTCAGAACTGATGTCATAGAACTAGCTACTGTAAATGGGCAGAGTTGGGGTTCAAATGAAGTTCTCACACCAGATTCACTTCTCTTTTCCCTCTCTGTGACTCAATTAATTCGGGGAAAAGTAAGCTATTGTGCTTCTTAGATAGCTGGGTGCAATGAAAAGAGAGCAGGGCTGGGAGTAGTAGACATAGGTTCCATCCCAATGCCACCATTACTTTGCTTGGCTAGGGCTGGATGGAATAGATAGATAGATAGGTAGATAGATCGATAGATAGAGACAGAGATAGATAGATAGATAGATAGATAGATAGATAGATAGATAGATAGATAGATACATGGATGGATGGATGGATGGAGAGAGAGAGAGAGAGAGAGAGAGAGAGAGAGAGAGAGAGAGAGAGAGAGAGAGAGAGAGTTGGTCAGCCATTTCAATTGTGCCCAATTCTTCATGACCCCATTTAGGGTTTTCTTAGCAGAGATACTAGAATGGTTTACTGTTTCCTTCTCCAGTTCATTTTATGATGAGGAAACTGAGGCAAATAAAGTTAAGTGACTTGCCCAGAGTCACATAACTATATATTTTTGCTTTTTAAAACATTTTAATTATTTTTTCCTTGTATTTTCAATACAGTATTTGAGTACTTTGAAGTACATAAAATCAATATTAACCTTTATTTTGCAGTAATAAAAGTTTAAAATATATTTGTTCTAATTAAACTACATACTCCAAATCTTTATACTTTAGAAATAATGCCACTGATTGTTTAAAAATTATGAGACTTTGCTTAATAATTCTGTCTGATTCCAGAAGAAGAGACAAAAAGAGCCATTGCACAGTGCCAAAAAAGCAGAAAATTAACCTGCATAGTGTCATTCGAGCACAAGGTCAAAGAAACCAACCAATCCAGTGGGATTGATGTAATTTTGAGCCAAGACAAGAGGACTTGAACTTGTCAGGGGTTTGAGGTTGCAGCTGTTTTGGCATATGTCAGAGGCTGGACTTCCCTGAGCCCCATCAAGCATCTCACTTTGCTGTCATCCTGGCTCCTAATCCCCTTTCTATCTTTCATAGTGTGGCAAAATTTCTGTAGTCCTGGCTACTGACTGGGTAACTGCATAATTACTTAAATCACTTTAATTAGGTCCTGATTCAAGGACCTATTACAGGTTTATTTTTCCTTTACTTAGATTTTTTTAGACATAAGACTTTAATATTTTATATTTCATCCACAAGTTATTTTTTCTCTTTCATTTGGATTTTTATATTTTTATTTCTTTTGCAAATTGATTCACATACCTTATAATTCAGCCATATATCCCTGAGTGATCCCTGTTTGTTATTATCCACCTGGGGAGGGGGGAACTATGTTATTGTTGTGAACTTTGGTTTGAAATTGAGCAATTTTAGGATAAGAAACTTGCTACCTCCCAGAATCCAAAAGATGAACCTGTTTGGAGAAGGCGCCATGAAAATGCCTGTAGAGACCACATGCTGCACTGGAAGATCCAGATTGGATTTTGGGATGTGAAATTGAACTATGGGGGGTTGAAAGCATTTGCTCTGAATATATACTTTTATGCCAAAGGGGACTGCCCCCAAATTGGCTTTTTGTCAATGTAGCAATCATTGAATTTGTTCTTTTTTCCTTTTATCCACAAATTATTGCAATTTATAAATTAGTTGCGTTTTTATGCTCCACTGGAGAGACTGGTCTCCCAAAGGATCACAGGGGGGTATGTATAACTGGAGATGTGGAACCTTGAACTTCATCCCCCATAAGTCCCTTAGTATTTCCCAAAATTCCCTTTAATCTCTCCTGTGCCTCCATGTTTATGTGGTCATGTTATTGTTTTATAAGTTCTGTAGTCCCTCCCTCTTTCTTTCTTCTTCAGGAGTGTGACTGAAGTTAGTTTAGCACCTTTTCATTCTAGTTTTTATGTTAATTATTAATAAAACTTTACAAAATATAATATTTAGTTCTTGTATATTAATTTCCATCTGTACAGAACTTACATTCTTTTTCAAATTTTTTAATACCTTCTGTCTTAGAATCAACACTGTGTATTGATTCTAAGACAGAAGAGTGGTAAGGGCTAGGTAATGGGGGTTAAGTGACTTGCCCAGGATCACACAGCTAGGAAGTGGCTGAGGTCATATTTAAACCCAAGACCTCAAGAACTTACCTTCTAATTAGGGAAAATACCACATAGGAGAGCTGGAAAGCAGGGTCAGGGTAGATAGAGTACATGTAGTGACATGGACATATCTTCACAGAGTGGGAGAAACCATTATACCTTAGGTATAAGAGGCCATTCTGGAAGAAAAGTAGTTATAGTGGAATAGGGAAAGGTGGGCTAAGAGTTAGTATCTTGCACGAAGTAGGTGCTCAAGTAATATTTATGGGTTGAATCCTAATAAAAACGAAACAAGAAAACATTACTGAGCAATAGTAAAGGCTGTCAGTTGGTGAATACTACTGAATATGTCAAAATAAATGAAATTAGTTTCTGTTCAGATAGTCTATGAAAAGGCTAAAATCCAAAAGTGGAATTTAAAGGTCCTCATTGGGTGACATTGATGCAAAATCAACTAACAATATGTTGACAAAGAAGCATAGAGGAAGTGGTTGTCATGTGGATTTCATTTATAAAAATAGAGGGGTTTATGAGGGCAATTCAGGACCGGGTCATCACCAGCAGCAGAGATTATAGATGGGTTAGTCTATTAAAAGCTAGGATTTATTGATTAATGCAAATGACTTGAATGGTTTAGTGTTCAGAGAACAGGATTTTGAATCAAGAAGATATGAATTCAAATCCTGCTTTAGACACTTATGAATTATGTGAACCTGGTAGTCTCCTTGACTTATAGACCTTAGTTTTAAAGTGATTTAAAGCACAAAGTCTACCAGCATATAGTAGGTGCAACATAAATGCTGGTTATCATTAGTAGTAGTAGCAGTATGATGTTATACAAAGAAATAGTAGGAAACACATAACTCAGGTCAGGCTGCTAAAATTTAATTTAATACCTATCAAATATCTAAAAAGATATGAGCCAAGATTTTACATCAGGAACTTATTATCTTTCTTAAGAAAAAGATGAAAAATCCTCATGTTACAATTAGAGATCCAAAAATGTTTGAGAATTCTACAAACAAACTCTACCAGAGCATTATCACACACCAGAATGTTGTGTACAGTCACCTAGCCAAAGCACTGAGACAAAAAAGTTTAAGAACAGTGTTTTTAATAGATGTCACCATACCAAACATTCAGTCTCCAAGATATATGGAATGGAAGACTTTCAAAACAGAGGGGCCTTGAGGAAGAAATCAAAATCCTATGGAAACAAGAGGAAGTGTATAGCTTCTCCACATCTTATTTTTTTCCTGGAGCTGGCCTAGAGATCCTTTCAATGATTTTATGGCTTCTACTCTAATATATTTATTCAATTATAGAAAGCAGTGATTTTATTCACTTTTATCATAGTCTGCAGAACATTAAATATACAAGAGTAATATCAGGAAAGAGACCTATCCCAAGACAGTTTCTATTAAAACTCCATTGAAAAAGATAAGAACAGAATGAATAATAATAACAATAATACCCCATTTCAGGGAGTGTCCCTCGATTGGAGAATGGCTGAACAAATAGTGGTATATGATGATGATGGAATACTATCATGCTATAATGATGAATTGGAGGATTTCAACATGAACTGGAAGAACTTCCATGAATTGATGCAGAATGAAATGAGCAGCACCAAGAGAACATTGTACACAGAAAGTGAACCATTGTGGAATGATCCAACGTAATGGACTTTACTACTAATAACATCGCAGTGATCCAGGACAATCCTGATGGACTTATGAGAAGGAATGCTATCTACATCAAGAGAAAGAATTGTGGGAGTAGAAAAGCAGGAGAAAAACATATGACATCACTTGCTTATATGGGTACATAATTTGGGGTTTTGGTTTTAAAAGATTGCTCTATTGCAAAAATGAATAATATAGAAATAGGTATCAAGGGATAACATTTTTATAAACCAGTGGAATTGCTTGTCTGCTCCGGGAGCAGGGAGGGAAGAGGGGAAGGAAAGAAAATGAATCATGTAAAATTGGAAAAATATTTTTAAAATAAAAAACCCAATACCTCATTTCAATGGCTTTGAAGGGTTTATAAAGTACTTGCCTCCCAATGTGTAGTTCGAATAGTCTAAATATTATTACCCTCATTTGATTTATGAAGAAAGTCAAGCTTAGGGAGGTGAAGGGATTTGTACAAGGTCACATAACTGGATACTGTCAGAGTGAAAGAATGGTTCTGGTGAACTGGACTAGACTCTGCCATGAATTTTCTGTGTGAATAAATAGTTGTTGAATTGTATTGAATATCCTTTGAGTAAGTAATTTTACCTCTCTGGGTCTCAAGTTCACTTTCTAGACAAGGAATAGACTGGAAAAACTTGGCTCTAAGGCTCCTCCCAGAACTGACAATATATGAGTCTTGGGTAAGTAATGGGCTTTCTCAATGCTATTCATGGCTATAGAGCAGGGGTCGGCAACGTATGGCTCTCGAGCCATATCTGGCTCTTTTGAGGGCCAGATATGGCTCTTTCTGCAGGAGCCATAAAGTCAATTTTTTTTCAGGCGCTGTTACAGGAGTGCGCACTGTGAGCACTGTACGGCTCTCATGAAATTACATTTTAAAAAATGTGGAGTTTATGGTTCTCACGGCCAAAAAGGTTGCCAACCCCTGCTATTGAGGAACCATGCCCTCATCAATTACTAGTGAGTAGACTTCTAGCCATCTAGTATAATGAGTGGAGATTACTTTTAAAGGCAGATTCGGGAGCATTGGAAGGGTCCTTAGTGGTTGTGGTATGTAACATTAGTTGAGACCACAGATCACACCCCATGACATTAGTAGCTTGGGACACATGTCTGTGGAAACCAAAAGCATGATGAGACACAGCCCCCATCTCCTTTTGCAAGGTGAGGTGATGGGTTGCTGGATTCTTCCTAGGAAGGCTCAACATCAGTGAACAGCAGTCTATGCTTGGTGAGGGCTATTGGGGGCTCTTTCTTGGGCCCTAAGACAAATGAAGAGAAAGGCAGATTTTCTAATCTCTCAGCTGGTGCTAATGAGCACATTGGCTCTGATACCACAAATTCAGTTCCCTTTTATAAACACTTATTATTACAGTAAATCACAAAGTCATGGTTTACATAAAATCAAATAAACATAAATGTGGCCTACTTTTTTTTTTTAACATCAGAGCTGTAAGGGACCTTGGAGACTCTTGTATAACCTTCTCATTGCTAAAGAAAAAACTTAGACTGAAAGAGGGGAAGTAAGTGGTTTGAGGTTACTTAATGTGGTAAGTCTACCAGACTGGGTAGTCCAGTGCTTTTTTTCACTCTACTCCACTTGACCAATATCCACACTAGTAGATTATGTCATAGGATTCAGAGCTGGAATGGAATTTATATATTCTAGCATAGAAGTTTTCCAAATGTGGTCCAAGGTCCTGTGGGAGTCCCTATGAACCTAGAGGGGGTGGTGGTTCATGATGCCGAAATAAAAATAATAATGCTAAGAGTTTAATTTCCAATGCAGCATCAATAGATATAACCTACATAAACAAAAGCTTATCTGACCATTTCTGATTATTATTTAGTCATTTCAGACTCTTCATGACCCCATTTTGGGTTCTTCTATACTAGAATAGTTTGCCATTTCCTACTCCAGTTCATTTTACAAATAAAGAAAGTGAGGTAAACAGGGTTCAATGACTTGCCCAGGGTCACACAGCTAGTAAGTATCTGAGGTTGGATTTTAATTCATGAAGGTGTTTTCCTGACTTCAAGCCCAGCACTCTAACTTCTCTCTCTCTCTTCCTGTTCTGTACATATCTGAGGTTGGATTTTAATTCATGAAGGTGTTTTCCTGACTTCAAGCCCAGCACTCTAACTTCTCTCTCTCTTCCTGTTCTATACAAAACTCCTTGAGAACAACTAGTGTCTCTACTTCCTCTCATTTTCTTGTAACTTTTTTGCAATCTGACTTCTAATATCATCATTTAGTTGCAACTTTTTTCTTCAAAATTACCAATGACGTATTAAATTGCCAATTCTGTTAGCCTTTTCATAATGGCTATCCTTCTTGACCTCTTTGTACCCTTTGACACTGTTGATCACTTCTCTTGGCTAGTCTCTTCTCTCTAGGCATTCATTACACTACTCTCTACTAACTCTCCCCCAATCTATCTGATTGCTCCCCCTGTGTCCCCTATAGTAGATCTTCATCCAGGATACATTCACTAAACTGTGGTTATTCCCCCAAGGTTCTATCCTAGGCCCTGTTCTCTTCTACCTCTCTTCTGTCTCACTTGGCAATCTCATCAGCTTCTGTGGGTTCAATTGTCATCGATATTGTTATAGGTATTTTGGGATTGTATCTGTTTGTAGTAAGAAGGGCCAGTTGGTTTAACTTTGCAACAAAAGTTGATATAGGCCAGGAAGAACAGTGAGGCCTTCTTGAGGGAAACACAACTGAGGAGGCAGTTTTCTTGGTTAAAAATAAGACCTCTGTTTATTAAGGTTATAAAGTTTATATATATATAGCAAAAGGTAAAGCAGGGAAGATCCCTAAAAACTAATGAATTTCTACCTCCAACCTACCCAACTCACGGGCCCTCATGGGATTCTCTTCCATCCAGTACAAACAGGACCTGCACTTACTTCTTATTGCTAACTTAACTAAATTCTAACTAAGTCTATTTTTTGTTTTATTATTTTTATTTTATTTTAAAAAATTATTTTATTGATTAATTAAGAAAAATTTTCCATGGTTACATGATTCATGTTCTTTCCCTTCCCTCCTCTCACTCCCCTCCCATAGCCAAAGTGCAACTCCACTGGATTTTACATGTCATTGGTCAAGACTTATTTCCATATTATTGATATTTGCACTATGGTGATCATTTAGAGTCTACAACCCCAATCATATCCCCATCGACCCATGTGATCTAGCAGTTGTTTTTCTTCTATGTTTTTTGCTCCCACAGTTCTTTCTCTGCGTGTGGATAGCGTTCTTTCTCATAAGTCCCTCAGAAATGTTTTGGATCATTGCATTGCTGCTTAGTAGAGAAGTCCATTACAATGCAATTGTGCCACAGTTTATCCATCTCGGTGTACAATATTCTCCTGGTTCTGCTCCTTTCATTCTGCATCAATTCCTGGAGTTCTTTCCAGTTTACATGGAATTCCTCCAGTTCATTATTCCTTTGAGCACAATAGTATTCCATCACCAGCTGATGCCACAATTTGTTTAGCCATTCCCCAATCAAAGGGTATCCCCTCATTTTCCAATTTTTTGCTACCACAAAGAGTGCGGCTATAAATATTTTTGCACAAGTCTTTCCCCTTATTATCTCTTTGGGGTATAAACCCAGCAGTGGTATGGCTGGATCAAAGGGCAGGCAATCTTTTAAAGCCCTTTGAGCATAGTTCCAAATTGCCATCCAGAATGGTTGGATCAATTCACATCTTTAACTAAGCTTACTTGTTCTTTCTTCTTCTTTCTTCTTTCTTCTTTCTTCTTTCTCCTCCTCCTCCTCCTTCTCCTCCTCCTCCTCCTCCTCCTCCTCCTTCTTCTTCTTCTTCTTCATCATCATCATCATCATCATTCAGTACTGCCTCCCTGTAGCTGCTCAGTTAGGTTAGGTTTCCAACTTCTAGTCTTGTCAAGGTTTTGACCTAATGGTTCAGGCCAGAAAAGGCTTAATTTAGATTGTTCAACTCTGTAACCACAGAGGAGCAAAACCCAGATTTTCTTCTTTGAATAGTAGATCTTCTTCTCACAGCTTTTCCAAAAACTTCCAACTACCTCCTTTTTCCACAACTGCCACTCCAGTTCGAGGAATTTCCAGGAGCCAAAGATTGTGCCACCTCTCTGGGCAGGGAACACCAGCAGAGAGCCAAAAGGCAGCCTCGAGGACTCACTTAGCCCCAGAGACCAACTGTCAGTTTGAAAAACTCCAACTCCTCTCTCCACCGCAGAACTCCATCAGGAATTGGGCTCCAAGTTCTAATCAAGGCAAGCAGTTTGCTCTTGTCCCTTAAAACTCTGAATTAAAACCCCATATTTATTTTTCCTTTAATAATCCCCCTTGCAATCAAATTGGGAGATGTAATCTCCCCAATTTAGATGGTAGTAAACTTATGCAATATCTGATCTTATTTCTAACTTATCATCCTATTCCCCCCAAAACAAACAGTCCTTATCTAAAGCTTACCTTAGACTATCTATCACTATTCTAAATTAAACTATACTAGGGGTAAAAAGAGAATTTCAAGAAACAGGAAAAAGAAATCAAGGAAAATACTTGCAAACATACAAGTCCAAATATTACAATTACAAAAATCCAAAATGCAAACATTTGCAAAAATATATTAACAAAATAACAAACCGTAGCCTATGCTATCACAGAAGACAAAACCTATCTGAAACAAAAACTATGCAAAACTCATGCATACTGCATCTTATAAATCCTATTGAAGAAATTAAAACCAAAGTTTTTAACTATGCTAAAACTCTAAACTCATACAAGAAGCCAAAAACTGTCTACAGTAAGACTCAAAAATAACTTGCAATGGTAAAGAAACCTAACTATACACAACTATAAACATATGTACAAATTTACATAATATTTACATAGTATTTACAAGCTTTATACATGCTATTTACATCTTTTTACATACTATGTACAACTATATACATTTTCTTCTATAATCATCTCTTAAGAAGATCTGAAATCCCCCTTAAAGTCAATATAGAAAACCTTAAAGATTTTCTGTTACTTAGGACATGAAATTTCCCTTTGATGTTATCTCATAGGAATATATGAAATTTTCCTCTGAGATACGACCTTATTGTGTAATGTTCATACTTATTGTCATACTCCTATTATAAGGTGATTAACTTGTATTCATTTATGTTGTCATGAATACTCGTTACCAAGTTATGTTGTTGCAAATTGTATGATAAGCATATCCTATATGTTAGTGATCTTGTAAACTAAATACTTACCAAATTTGTCCCTTGTATAAGAACCTCTGTTTACACAATCCGTCATCAACACACAGCATCTTCAATCTTCTGTCTCCATCCTCCAATCTTTATTGCTGTCAGTGTTCAACATTATGTGAATCAGTGCAAAGTTCTTACAGTTTGTAGCCAGTCTGTTGTCCTCTTCTCATTGTTGTTGACTTTGTCTCTGTGGCATTGTCTCCATTGTCACCATGCCATTGCCATTGCCAATGCTGTTGTTGTTGTCCTGTTGTGTAGTTGTCACCTTGATCCTTGTCTCCTCATTCTTCTTGATTAACCTCTTCACCTGCAGACATGTTATTGGAAGTGTCTTCACCTGTTGTCAGTTTCTTTATGCAGGAACAGTGGACCCACAATGTCTTTTTCTGTACCCTGATTGCTGAAGTTGTTGTCATTAGAGTATGGTAAGACCCCTCCCAAGCTGGTTGTTTTACACTAGTCCTATTAAAGTTTTTGATATATACTAAATTCCCTGGTTGTATGGTATGGAGTGTGAAATCTAATGGTCCTGTTAGTACCAATGTCCCCATTTTTGTAGTTCTTTGACTCTGTGTTGCAATTCTCTCATATATTCATCAATTTTCATGTCTCCCTTAGCATAGATGTAAAAGCTGGTGTGAAAGTCTTTGCCTGCATAGGAGAATGTCCATAGAGAATCTCATAAGGTGAAATTTATAAGTCCCTTCTGGGTCTTGTCCTTAAATAGAATAATGCCAAAGGTAGAATTTCTGACCACTACAAATGAGTCTCTGTACACAATTTCTCTATCATAGATTTTACTTCCCTGTTCATTTTCTTAACCTGTCCTGAGCTTTGTGGATGGTAAGGAACATGGAACTTAGGTGTGATCCCTAGATTTTCATTGATCTGCTTTAAAACTGAATCTGTAAAATGACCCCCTCTGTCAGAATCAATTCTTACTGATATCCCAAATCTTGGTATAATCTCTCTCAATAGAATATTTCCTACAAAGCTTGCTGAGTTCTTCCTAGGTGGAAAAACTTCAGGTCACCAAGTTAGTTGGTCAATAATTACTAAGCAGTGTTTGAAATTTCCAACTTTGGGCATACTTATATAGTCCATCTGTAGATGTTTGAAGGGGGTATATATGACAAAAGATGTCTCCCAAAAGCTTTTTGTCTAAATATGAGCTGGTTATATTGTTGGCATAGTGAACAAGCCAAGCAAACTTTTGATACAACACTAGTAATACCAGGAACTACCTATGTTCTTTTAATCGTATCTATGATTGCCTGTGTACCAAAATGACCCTTTGCATGAATTGTCTGACAGATATGAGAGTAAAATGCTCTATGGAGAATAGGTTTTCCCACTGATGCTACCCGGATGCCATTTTTGCTGTGTGGCTTTGAAATTCTGCTTCCAATTTTGAAATTATTTGTCTGTGTATGCTTTTTCTAGATCTATGTTGTTAATGACAGGGAGATGCAATATGAGTGCAAGACCCTGCTCTGCAGCAGACTTAGCTGTAACATTAGCTTAGTGATTTCCTCTGGCTACAAAATCATCACTCTGCAAATGGGCCTTGCAGTGAACTACTACTTGATCTTTAGGAAGCAAAGCTTACAGTAGCTCATGGATAATCTGTGCATTGGCCAACGTTCTTCCACTAGACGTTAGAAACCTACACTGAAGCCATAAGAAACCAACAGCATGACAGATTCCAAAAGCATGCTTAGTATCTGTATATAGTTGCTTTTTTGGTCTTTGGCAATCTCACAAGCTGTTTTTAAGGCTATTCATTTGGCTGTTTGAGCATTTAGGTTTCTGAGTAGTGAGGCAAACCATAGAGTCTCAAACTTGCTAACTATACCTGCCCCTGTAAACCTTGTCCCTTTTCTCATATAGGATGAATCATCCATGAACAAGATCAAGTCAGTGTTGTCTAGGGGTGTATCTGAGAGATGTTCCTGAGGTCTTTCTGCTAATTGCACTACTGTCCCACAGTCATGTAAGGGCTCTCCTTATGTAGGTAGATCAGGCAATAAAATAGCTGGGTTCAAGCTGTTACATCTTTTAAGAGTTATGTGTTCATTCCCCAATAAATCTATTTCATACTTTGTTAAGTGCTGATCAGAGAAGGCTTGTGCCTTGTGTTTTAACATGAGTGCCTCAACTTCATGAGGGCACATAACCATCAAAGGAGATCATAGCACAAGGTCAGCTGCTTTTGAGATTAATAATGCTGTTGCTGCAACACCCTGCAGGCATGGAGGAGCACAGGCCACAACTGGATCTAGCTGCCCTGAATAATATGCTACTGGTCTTTGCAAAGGTCCTAAAATCTATGTTAGCACACCAGAAGTTACACCCCTTTGCTCATGGACATGGAATGTGAATGGTTTTGAATAATCAGGGATTCCTAATGCAGGGGCAGATAGAATTGCTTCTTTTAGTTTTGCAATTACCTGAAGATGCTCTGGTTTTAATTTTAGAAGTTCTTTCTCATAGTCTCTTTTAAGTAGCGTTAGTGGTTTAGTAATCTCCCCTTATCCAGGGATCCACTGTCTGCAAAATTCCATGGTACCCAGTATTGCTTTGAGTAGGTCTGTCCTTTTGAAATTTGAGGGCTTGTGAAAATGTCTGTTGCCAGTTGGTGAAAAATCACTCTTTAAAAAAATTAAATTGTAACCAGTTCGTCCTTTGTGCTCGCCACAACTGTTGTAGATATTTTGAGATTGTATCTGTTTGTAGTAAAAAGGGCCAGTTGGTTTAACTTTGTAACAAAAGTTAATATAGGCCAGGAAGAATGGCAGCAGAGTAAAAAGCAGCTGCTTGACCTCTCCTAAAACACGCATATAGGACTCCTCAAGAAAGCATAAAAATAAATACAGACGAACGAAGGGACCCCACAACAGGGTGCAGCATTGAAGGTACGTGGAATTGGGGCACTTCCATGCTATAAAGGGGTGAAATAGTTCTCACTAAAACGCGAGCTGAGCAACCCCCTACCCCCCACACCACCTACAGTGCCAAAGCTAGCGCAAAAGAGTTAGAACAAGTTTGGGGCACCCATTAAGTCATTGGCAGCTCTAGGGCCTGCTCCTGAAAGCAGAAAGACTTAAGACCCCAAGAGGCTAAATAACATGCAGACTTTGAACATAGACCCTGAGCGCAGGCACAGACACAGATCCTGAGCACAGGCACAGACTCACATCCTGAGCGCAGGCGTGGACCTTGAGTGGGGACCTAACGCAGAGGGATGCACGACTATGGAAGCAGTGCCCTGAGAATGTTAAATGAGCTTCACGCAGAAGAACAAGCAAGGGGACCACCAGGAGGCTTGACCCTGAGAACAACTAGACCTGAGACCTCAGGAGCATAAAGAGCACAAACAGACCCTGGGCAAGAGGATAAAGCTGAGAGGCCACTCAGCTCACAATGGCAAGCCAGACTCAGGAACCCCAGAAGAGAAAGATGAAGAAGAAACCTTTAACACTCAACAACTTTTACACAGAAAAAAAAAGGAGACAACAGAGCAAACAGCAGAGGAGAACAAACAAGTAACCATATCAAAACCTTCCCAAAAAAATGAAAACAGGTCACAAGGTCTTGAAGAGTTCAAATCTGAGATTATGAGAAAGATGGAAGAGATCTAGTAAGAAAATAACAGTTTAAAAGGCAGAATTTCACAATTGGAAAGTGAGGCAAGTAAATTGAACACCAGAAATTACCAGATTGAAAAGGAAAACCAAAAGATTATAGTCAAAAACCAGTCTCTAAAGGCTAGAATTGGGCAATTCGAAAAAGATGTCCCCAAATCAAAAGAATTGATAAACAAATTGGAGACCAAAATCAAACAGCTGGAAAACAGGACAGACCAAATTGAAAAGGGAAACATCTTTTAAGAGTTTTATAGCAGAAAACCAGCCTCTAAAGACAAAAATTAGGCAAGTAGAAGCCAATGATCTCTCAAGATAGCAAGAACAAATAAAACAAAGTCAAAAGACTGATAAAATCGAAGGAAAACATGAAATATCTCAAGGAGAAATTGACAGATCAAGAAAACAGGTCTAAAAGAGACAATTTGAGAATCATTGCTCTTCCTGAAAAAGCAGAAATTAATAGAAAATTGGACTCCATACTAAAAGAAATTATTCAGCAAAACTGCCCTGAAGTTCTATAACAAGAGGGCAATATAGACATTTAAAGGATCCATAGATCACTCTCTACACTAGACCCTGAAAAGACAACCCCCAGGAATATAGTAGCCAAATTCAGAAGCTTCCAAATAAAAGAAAAAAATTTTTACAAGGAGCCAGAAAGAGAATTCAGATATCAAGGAGCACCAATCAGGATCACACAGGATCTGCCAGCCTCCATGCTAAAAGACCGCAAGGCTTGGAATATGATATTCAGAAAAGCAAGAGAATTGGGTCTATAACCAAGGATCACCTACCCATCAAAACTGACTATATTCTTCCAGGGGAAAGTTTGGGCATTCAACAAGATAGAAGATTTCGAAGTATTTGCACAGAAAAGACCAGGACTAAATGGAAAGTTCAATATCCAACCACAAAAATCAAGAGAAACATGAAAAGTTAAATAAGAAATAGAAGGGAAAGTAAGAAAACTCATATTTTTTAAATTTGCCTCTTTAAGGGCTTCAATAAGATCTAATTATTTATATTCTTATGTGGAGAAATGTTAGGTATAATTCTCTGCAGTGAACTCTATTCACTATTATAGTATTCACTATAATAATAATTAGAAGAATTATTCATAGGGAGAGGTTGGAATACTAAATGGTCTAAGATGATATGGGTGGGGTGGGAAAGACAGGGGTGAATAGTAGAGGACACCAAGAGAAACTTGAGTGAATAAGAAAAATAGGATATTCTATTACACACAAAGAGGGCATGGGAAGGGGAAGGGATGAATACTATTATAAGAAGGAGAGGAAGAGAGCATTAAGAGGTAATATTTAAACCTTACTCTCAGTGTAATTAACCCTGAGAGGGAAGAGTAGCTATATCCATTGGGATATAAAACTCTATCTAATCCTACTGAGAAAGTCAGAAGGGATAAACCAAGGGGAGCCGGGAAGTGGGGAGGTCAAAAAAGGGAGGGAAGAAGAAGGGGGAGGGAATTTATTAGGCCTTAAAAATAAAAAGAGGGGAATAATAAGGGAGGTGGTAGAAAGGGAAGTAAATCAAGAGAGGGGACAAGGGTAGGCTTAAAGCAAACCACTGGTTTAAAAGGAAATAGTGTAAGAAGAAGAGATAGAACTAGGAGAGGATACCAAAATGTTGGGGAATACACAACTGATAATTATAACTCTGAATATGAATGGGATGAACTCACCCATAAAATGGAAGCAAATAGCAGAGTGGATTAGAACCAAAATCCTACCATATGTTATCTACAAGAAACACATATGAGGCAGGTGGACATACACAAGTTTAAGGTAAAGGGCTTGAGCAAAATGTTTTGGGCTTCAAATGAGAAAAAGAAGGCAGGAGCAGAGATCATGATTTCTGACAAAGCCAAGGTAAAAATAGATATGATTAAAAAAGACAGGGAAGGTAATTACATCCTGATAAAAGGCAGTATAGACAATGAAGAAATAACAGTGCTCAATATGTATACACCAAATGGCATGGCATCCAAATTTGTAAAGGAGAAACTGGCAGAGCTCACATCCAGAGGAAAAACTGCAGGAGTGGAAACACAGAAGAAAAACAACTGCTTGAACACATGGGTTGAGGTGGACATGATGGGGATGTAGACTCGAAACTACCACACCAATGCAACTATCAACAATTTGGAAATAGGTCTTGATCAATGACACATGTTAAAACCAGTGGAAATGCACATCGGCTGGGGTGGGGAGGGCAGATCAGGGGGTGAAGGGGAAAGTAAGAGCATGAACCATGTAAGCATGTTAACTTTTCTAAAAAATAAATAGTATTAAATGTTTTAAAAAACCTAACTAAGCCTATTTCTAATTATTATTATTATTTATTATTATTATTATATCATTCAGTACTGCCTCCCTATAGCTGTTCAGTTAGGTTTCCAACTTCTAGACTGTCAAGGTTTTGGCCTAATGGTTCAGGCCAGAAAAGGCTGCTCAACTGTAACCACAGAGGAGCAAAATCCAGATTTTCTTCTTTAAACTGCAGATCTTCTTCTCACAGCTCTTCCAAAAACTTCCAACTTCCTCCTCTTTCCACAACTGCCACTCTGGTTCAAGGAATTTCTAGGAGCCAAAGATTGTGCCACCTCTCTGGGCAGGGAATAATGGCAGAGAGCCAAAAAGCAGCTTAGAGGACTCAGCCCCAGAGACCAACTGTCAATTTGAAAAGCTCCGACTCCTCTCTCCACTGCAGAATTCCATCAGGAACTGGGCTCCAAGTTCTAATCAAGGCAGGCAGTCTGCTCTTGTCACTTACTTATCAAGACACTGAATTAAAACCCCAAATCTATTTTCCCCTTAATAATATGCAGATGATTCCTAAATATATATCCAACCCTAACATCTCTCTCTCTTTTTTTCAAACATTTATTAATATTCATTTTTAACATGGTTACATGATTCATGCTCCTCCTTTCCCTTCGCCCCCCACACTCCCCCCACCCCAGCCGATGTGCATTTCCACTGGTTTTAACATGGGTCATTGATCAAGACCTATTTCCAAATTGTTGGTAGTTGCATTGGTGTGGTAGTTTTGAGTCTACATCCCCAATCATGTCCACCCCGACCCATGTGTTCAAGCAGTTGTTTTTCTTATATGTTTCCTCTCCTGCAGTCCTTCCTCTGAATGTGGGCAGCGTTCTTTACCATAAATCCCTCTGAATTGTCCTGGGTCATTGTATTGCTGCTGGTACAGAGGTCCATTACATTCAATTTTACCATAGTATATCAGTCTCTGTGTACAATGTTCTTCTGGCTCTGCTCCTTTCGCTCTGCATCTGTTCTAATTTTTCTAGGACTTCATTCACCTCTCTTACCTCTTTCTTATTTATTTTTCGGTTTGATTTATCTAGATCTGACAGAGGAATATTTAGATCTCCCACTAGTATGGTTTTACTATCTATTTCCTTCTTGAGCTCTGCCAGTTTCTCCTTTATGAATTTGGGTGCTATGCCACTTGGTGCATACATATTGAGCAGTGTTATTTCCTCATTGTTTATACTGCCTTTAATCAGGATGTAATTACCTTCCCTGTCTTTTTTAATCATATATATCTATTTTTACTTTGGCTTTGTCAGAAATCATAATAGCCACTTCTGCCTTCTTTTTCTCATTTGACGCCCAAAAGATTTTGCTCAAACCCTGAACCTTAAACTTGTGTATGTCCACCCGCCTTATATGTGTTTCTTATAGTCAACATATGGTGGGATTTTGGTTTCTAATCCACTCTGCTATTTGCTTCCGTTTTATGAGCGAGTTCATCCCATTCACATTCAGAGTTATAATCATCAGTTGTGCATTTGCTGACATTTTCGAATCCTCCCCTCTTCCTACCCCCTTTTTCCTTATACTTTTTCCTTTTAAATCAGTGGTTTGCTATTGAGCCGCTATCCCTTATCCCCTCCCTTGATTAACTTCCCTTTCTACCCCCTCCCTTATTTTTCTCCCTCTTTTTGTTTTTAAAGGCCTTATGAATTCCCTCCCTCTTCTCCCCTCCCTTTTTTTGACCTCCCCACTCCCCTGCTCCCCTTGGTTTATCCCTTCTAACTTTCTCAGAAGGGTTAGATAAGAGTTTCATGTCCCAATGGATAGTATAGCTATGTTCCCTCTCCGGGCTGATTTCACTGAGAGTAAGGTTTGATTATTACCTCTTTATGTTCTCTTCCTCTCCTTCTTATAATAGTATTTGTCACCTCTCCCTCCCATGCCCTCTTTGTGTGTAATAGAATATTCTATTTTTTTATTCACTCAAGTTTCTCTTGGTGTCCCCTGCTATTTACCCCCTCTTTTCCATCCCCCACGCCGTCTTAGATTATTTAGTGTTCCACCCTCACCCTGTGAATTATTCTTCTGATTACTATAATAGTGAATATTATAATAGTGAATAGAGTTCACTACAGAGAATTATACATAACATTTCTCTACATAGGAATACAGATAATTAGATCTCACTGAGGCCCTTAAAAAGGCAAATTTAAAAATTATGAGTTTTCTTTCTTTCCCCTCTGTATCTTATTTACCTTTTCATGTTTCTCTCGATTTTTGTGGTTCGATATCAAACTTTCCATTTAGCCCTGGTCTTTTCTGTGCAAATACCTGGAATTCTTCAATTTTGTTGAATGCCCATACTTTACCCTGGAAATATATAGTCAATTTTGATGGGTAGTTGATCCGTAGGTGCAGGCCCAGCTCTCTTATCTTTCTGAATATCGTATTCTAAGCCTTGCGATCTTTTAGCGTTGAGGCTGCCAGATCCTGTGTGATCCTGATTGGTACCCCTTGATATTTGAATTGTCTCTTTCTGGCTTCTTGTAAGATTTTTTCTTTTGCTTGGAAACTCTTGAATTTGGCAATTATATTTCTGGGTGTTTTCTTGATCGAATGTCGCAGGTGTTCTATGAATCCTTTCAATGTCTATATTGCCCTCTTGTTGTAGGACTTCAGGGCAATTTTGCTGAATAATTTCTGTTAGTATGGAGTCTAGGTTTCTATTAATTTCTGGTTTTTCTGGAAGACCAATTATTCTCAAATTTTCTCTTCTAGACCAGTTTTCTTGGTCTGTCACTCTCTCATTGAGATATTTCATGTTTCCTTCTATTTTTTCAGTCTTTTGACTTTGTTTTATTTGTTCTTGTTGTCTTGAGAGATCATTAGCTTCTAATTGCTCAATTCTAGCCTTTAGGGATTGATTTTCGGCTATAATCTTTCAGTTTTCGGCTATGATCTTTTGATTTTCGGCTATAATCTTCTGGTTTTCGGCCATAATCTTTTCATTTTCGGGCATAATCTTCTCATTTTCGGGCATAATCTTCTGGTATTCCTTTTCAATCTGGTCATTTCTGGTGTTCAATTTGCTTATCAGTTCATTTGGTTTCTGAGCCTCACTTTCCAATTACAAGATTCTACCTTTTAAACAGTTATTTTCTTGCCAGATCTCTTCCATTTTCCTCAAAATCTCAGTTTTGAACTCTTCCATAGCTTGTGAGGAGTTTTCCTTATTTGAGTAGGGTCCGGATGCTTGTTTGTTCTCCTCTGTTTGCTCGGTTGTCTGGATTTTCTCTGTGTAAAAGTTGTCGAGTGTTAAAGACTTCTTTTTCTTGTTGTTAATCTTTCTCTTCTGAACTTCCTGAGACTGGGTAGCCATCCTTAGCCCAGCAGCTTCTCAGGTTTATCCTCGCCCTCAGGGTCTGTCCGCGGTCAAGCCCCCTGGTGGACCCCCTTGCTTGATCCTCTGCTGGAGGTTTCTTTACAAATGTCAGGGAGCTGCTTCCACAGTCGTATAACCGTCTGCACTGGTTCCCCACTCAGGGTTTCAGCTTGTGGCTGTGTCTGCCTCCACCCACGCCTCTGCCTGTGCCTGTGCTCTGAGCCCGTGCTCTGCGCCCTGCGTCTGCTCTCGGTGCCCTGCTCCCGTGCTCAAATTTTGTGTGTGTTCGTTAGCTTTTTGGGGTCCTAAATCTTGCTGCTCTCAGGATCAGGCCCCGGAGCTGCCAATGACTCGATGGGTGCCCCAAACTTGCTCTATTTCTTTTTAGCTGGCTTCGGTGCTATAGGTGTTGTGTGTGGAGGGGGTGGGGATGGAATTGTTGCTCAGCCCGCGATTTAGTGAGAGCTGTTTCACCCCTTTATAGAATGGAAATGCCTCGATTCCACGTACCTTCCACGCTGTGCCCTGTTGTGGGGTTCCTCTGTTCATCTGGACTTGTTTTTATGTCCCCTTGAGGAGTTTTGTGTGTTTCAGTCAGGAGAGGTTAAAAGCTGCTTCTTACTCTGCCTCCATCTTAACCCGGAACTCTCCCTAACATCTCTCTTGAACTCTGGACCTGCATAACCCATCAATGGTCTCTTGGACTTCTCTGATTAGAAATTTTATAAGCATCTCAAATTCAACCTGTACCAAATAGAATTTGTCATCTTCCCTATAGGGCAGTGGAGTAGTACAATAGTTGGAGCACTGGGCTTGGAGTCAGGAAGACTCATCTTCCTGAGTTTCAATCTGGCCACAGACACAGTCAGGTGACCCTGAGCATGTTACTCAACCCTGTTTGCCTCAGTTCCTCAACTGAAAAGGAAATGGCAAACTACTCCAATCTCTCTGCCAAGAAAACTCCAAATGGGGTCATGAAGAGTTGAACAAGACTGAAACGACTGAGCAGCAATAAAAAAAAAATCTTTCTTAAAAAATCTTTTCCCCTTCCAGCTTCCTATCCCTGTTGAGGACACCACCACTCTCCCAGTGACCAAGGCTCACAATTTCAGTGTCATCCTTAACTCCCCTCTCATACTCTCTTTATTTCTTATCTACTGCTAAGTCTTTTGGGGGGATATTTGTCATGTATATCCCCTTCTCTCCACTCATATAGCCATCATCATGGTATACACTTCCATCATGTCATGCATGGACTATCAAAAGGGTCTCTGAGTTGGTTTCTCTGTTTCAAGGCTCTCCTCTCTATAGTCCATTTTCCACTTAACTGCTTAGTCCTAGGACATTTTCTATTTGAACTCCACTGAAAAAGGTAAGAAGAACAGGATAAATAATAATAATAATTAACAATAATACCTCATTTCAATAGCTTAAAAAAGAAAATCCTTATCTTTTATCTTCTAACAGATATTAAGAATCGATTCTAAGGCAGAAGAATAATAAAGGCTTGGCAATTGGGGTTAAGTGACTTGCCCAGTGACATGCAGCTAGGAAGTGTCTGCACAGCATCTCCTGTTTCCAGGCCTGGTTCTCTATTCACTAAGCTGCCTAGCCACCTCATTTCAACCACTTTTAAAGGTATACGAAGCTCTTGCCTTTCAATATATAGTAGAGTATAAGTATTATTACCCCTATTTGATGGATGAGAAGTTAAGGATTTACACAAGGTTGCATAACTGGCCAGAGTAAAAGAATAGGTCTGGTGACTTGGACTGAATTCTGTCATGACTTTTCTGTGGAAATAAATGTTGAATTGAATTGAATTTCCTTTTTGCAAGTCTTTTTCCCTCTATAGGTCTCAGTTCATCCAAAGTGATTTTCCTAAAGCATAGATCTGACCACGTCATTCTTCCATTCAATAACCCCTAATACCTCCTTATGCCCTTTAGGATAAAATAGAAAATCTTTTCTCCAGCTCTTATAGCCCTTCACAACTTGTTCCCTTTGAACCTTTCCAGTTTTTTATACCTTACTGCTTTCCACGTAGTCTGTGATCCAGTGACCTCCTGGCTGTTGCTTGATGTTGACTTCTGGAGTCTATACCATTCAGCTGTCTCTCTCCATACCTGAAATGCTTCTCCTTCCTTATCTCTCTGCCTCCTGATTTCTGACTTCCTTAAAAACTCATTTCAAACCCTGCCTTCTGGATGAGGCCTTACCAGACTACGGTTCTCACCTCTGAACCCAGCTAGTACACACAGAGCTATTTGTATATTGTCTTCCCTGTGAGAATGTGAACTCCTTGAGGCCAAGGACTGTGGGTAGTGAGAATATTTAACTTGCTATCCCAGAGCTAGCTACTCCATCTCTTTCTCAAGGTTCTAGGGGTATTTCAAGGAATTTGGGGGATATCTCCTTAGTAATGCCATCATCTTGAGTTTCTACTAGCTGTGCTCCAGGTTGGTGGCTAGCATCCCATTTCCATTTATTTCAAATAGGTTCCCCCCCCTCCACCCATTTATGTCTTAGAATTGATACTGAGTATCAATTCCAAAGCAGAAGAGCAACAAGGGCTAGGCAATTGGGGTTAAGTGACTTGTCCAGGGTCACACAGCTAAGACATATCTGAAACCATATTTGAACCCAAGTTCTCCTGACTCCAGACCTGATTCTTTATCCACTGAGTCACCTAGCTGCCCTCATTAATTCGTTTTTGGTTTTTTTTTTTTTTGGTTTTTAAACCCTTAACTTCTGTGTATTAGCTCATAGGTGGAAGAGTGGTAAGGGTGGGCAACGGGGGTCAAGTGACTTGCCCAGGGTCACACAGCTGGGAAGTGTCTGAGGCCGGATTTGAACCTAGGACCTCCCGTCTCTAGGCCTGGCTCTCAATCCACTGAGCTACCCAGCTGCCCCATTAATTCGTTTTTACAGAAGGATATTTGCTTTGGGGTAGCTAGGTGGCATAGTGGATAGAGTGCTGACCCTATAGTTAAGAAGACTTGAGTTCAAGTCCAGCCTGACTAGCTATGTAATCATGGAAAGTCACTTAACCCTATTTGCTTCAGTTTCCTCATTTAGAAAATGAGCTGGTGAAGGAGATGGCAGACTACTCTGGTACCTTTGCCAAGAAGACTCAAAATCAGGTCATGAAGAGTTTAACATAGCTAATCAACTAAAAAACAACAACAAATTTACTTTGAAAATATAGTACAGACAAGAATAAAAATGTTTTCCCTCAAAATCTTAGGAGCATATTGTTCCCTCTTCCACTCTGGTCTCTGGAGAGTGGACTCAAACTTAGCATAATTCCTACATAGCACTGGTCCCAACTAGTTTGTGTCCAAAAGCAAGATTGCTTCTGGATGAATTCTTTCCTCAACTATTACTAAAGTAGGTCCTGAAGGTCACTCCCTAAGATTATACCTTGCACCTCTGAGCATCATTGCTGAGCTGACTGCAAATCCTAGACAATGAGTGGCTGGAAGCCCAGAAACTTGGAAGCCATCTCTATTGATCTTTCAAACCACAAGATAGGAGGTTCCAATCCCTTTCACCTAGAAGGGAAAAATACAAATGAAGAGACATAGTTTCAGTGGTCTCTCTTCTTTATAGGATCTTCTCTTGCCAGCTGCTTTCAGTGAAGAAATTCAATCATGAATATAGAAGTCAAGAGATTGGCCAAAGCTGACTAAAGACCTTTTTGAAGATGTGTATGGTTTCCATTATGAAGCCAACAGAAAAGACCTCTTAATCACATTGTTAGTGAACCAGACCCAGTTATTTCTATTCCTGCTTCACCATCTCTCTAAAATACCTTGATTACATGTCAAGCCTGGAAGCAGGCTTTCTAGTGATTTCTACACAATGAGATTTCAGAGATGATTGGCCATGTATCCTCCTATGTTTTTTGCCTTTCTTTGTCTGCCTGTAGAGTATCTGGCACATGGTTAGCCCTTAATAAATGTAAATGCCGATTGATTGGTTCATCCTATGATTCCAATTCCAGTGTTATTTCCACTATATGAATGAAACCCAAGGGACTTAAGACTGTCTTGCAGAAGGACTTTGAGCCTGGAGTGTGGCATCAAATCCAGTGATTTAGAGATATCATTTGGAGCAATGAGGAATGATCCTGGGCCCCCCAGCCCAGAGAAAGAGTCCTATATACAAAATAGGTCCTTAGATAGCTACTATGGTGGTTTTGGAAGACTATTTTACAATCTCCTTATCATAATACCTCCTTATTCCCTCTTATTATCCTGTTTTCCAGAGCACTCATTTTATCTTCAAAATCCAAATTATCTCTACGTCCTCTTTCTGTTGTCTTCCCTCCTCCTACTTGGGGTTGGTTAATAGATTTAGGAATTTGGGGCCAGTAGAGATCTCCTAAATGATCTAGTTCACTCCCCTTCATTTTATAGAAGAGAAATCCATGTCCAAAAAAGGAGTGGGACCTACTTCAGTTCTGCTTAGTGGAGAATTCCTACAGACAAATTCTAGTATAGTTTCCACACTTGAGAAGTTATCTCACATTCCCATCTCTGGGGCCCTTGCCTCAGCCCTGGTCATTCCAGGAATAGTCTGTCATTGGTCCCAGATCCTCATGACTTCAGGAAACAATCTGGTAGGACCTGGTTTGGATAGGTTGAAGGGGCCCTGCTGTTACATGATTGATAGACTGAAGCCTTCAAAGCAGGGAGCTCTTATGGAAGTCTTTCCCCTCCTCATCCCCCAAACTTCCATCCCCTTTTATTTGGGCTTGTCCTTCTGATGGTGTGTGTGTGTGTGTGTGTGTGTGTGTGTGTGTGTGTGTGTGTGTGTGTGCTAGTTATTCATGGAGTTCATGATGAGGGTGAGGGTGGTTGTTATTTCCTTTCTTGTCTGAATGAGCTAAGGGCTCAGCTATCAGCCTACACGTGTGGAGGGTCACATCTGCTTGGCCAAAGGGAGGCAGGATGTTGCCCAATTATCTAGGGAATTTGGGACTGGAGCCAAACAATACATTTGGGGAGCTGAAGCAAGTTCCCTCAGGCTGTCTACACCACAAGGTTATCGGACCCATCCCATCAGATACATGGTAGCCACGTCTCACATGCATGGATAGTTTTAGATTTTTAACAAAACATTCCCTATCCACCAGGACAGATGGGAGATGTGATGAGGTGCAATGAGTGCAGAGTTCAGAGGCAGGAGATATGGACCCAAACGCTGTCCACGATGGTGACTAATGTAGTCTTTTAGACAAATCTTTTCTTCCATTGAACCAAAGTTTCTTTGGATAGAATAGGCCTTCTTCCTTGTTTCTCCATAGCCAAGGGGAAAAGTGATGGGCAAAGGAAAGAACCCTGGCTTAGGCATCAAAAAGTCTGGCATCTGGACCTCCATCTATTATTGGCTTACAACTTGACCTTGGTAGGACTTCTTTAACCTCCCTAAGCCTCAGTTTTCCTCATCCATAAAAGAGAATTTATATGGGGTCTTTGGAGTCGACTTCTTAAATGTTTTATTATTTTTTGGGAAAAATTATATACATGCAAGAGAGACAAGAAAAGGAAGAAAACCTCCAGGGTGTCAGAAAAAAAATAATCAAATGATTTAAATGTGCAAGAAAAATAAAACCCCTATGAACACATTATGCAAATCTTTTTAATTAGCATTACAAATTAGAAGAGGACCCTGAGGCTTTAGAGCTAATTTTTCTGTGGTCTCCTTTCCCTCTCCTTCCTCCTCCTGCCTCCCGCTAGGCTCCAAAAATGAGCATGAACTATAGGGGGAGAACAGCCTTAGGGTGAGAGCATGTGGCTTTCTGGGATCCAGCTACTCTTGGACATTAGAGCTGAAAAAGAACTTAGAATATAATACTACTGCCTATAAGTGATTTTCTTGTAGCCAGCCCCTCCTTTTTTTTGGGCAAAACATTGCTCTCATCTGCTTCCTCTTTGAAAATGGGCATGAGGACACATTCAGTTATTAAGCCCTGGGATAAAAGTGTTCATGAAACTTTTTTCTCCCAGATCAGAGGAGCTAGGGGTAAACTGAGAGTCCTAGGGCAAGAAGCACAGGGATCAGTAAACAGACTGGGTTTCAGCCTTTTTCACCTCTTTGCTTGCTACAATTGGCTTTGTTTCCTGACTCAGTCCTCATTTAATTATAGAATCACAGGATCTAGAACTGGGAGATAGCAGACAGGGAGGAGTGGCAGAACCAGGATTCAAACCATCTCTCTCTTTTTGTTTTTTTTGAAACCTTTACTTTCTGTTCTAGAATCAGTACTAAGTATTTGTTCCGAGGCAGAAGAAGTATAAGACAATTAGGGTTAAGTGACTTGCCTAGGGACACACAGCTAGGAAGTATCTGAGGTCAAATTTGAACACAGGTCCTCCTGTCTCTATGTTTGGTACTCTATCCACTGAACCACCTAGGTGCCTCAAAACCATTTCTTTTCCTACTGCATCTGCTGTCATTCCACAGTCAGTTTTCTTCCCTCTGGAAAAGGCACATGTTGAGCTTCTAATTCCTGGACCGTGTGTGTGTGTGTGTGTGTGTGTGTGTGTGTGTGTGTGTGTGTGTGTGTGTGTTTTGGAGGTTGGGAGTAGGGAACAGAATTATAGGACTTACAGCTCAAACACACCTTTGAGATTTTCTAGTCCAATTCTCTAATCTTGTTTTCTTATTCGTTCAGTTGTTTTAGTCCTATTTGACTCTTCATGACCCCATTTGAGGTTTTCTTGGCAAAGACACTGGAGTAGTTTGCCATTTCCTTCTCCAGCTCATTTGACAAATGAAGAAGCTGAGGCAAACAGGGTTAACTGACTTAGGGTCACATAGCTGGTAAATGTCTGAGGCAAGATTTGAATTCAGGAAAATGAGTCTTCCTGACTCCAGGCCAACACTCTATTTGCTGTGCCTCCCAATTGCTCCATCTTAAAAATCCTCTAATTTTGTAGACAAGGAAACTGAGGCCTAGAGACTTAAAGGTACTGGAATGGTTTGCCTTTTCCTTCTCTAGCTCATTTGACAGATGAAGAAGTTGAGGCAAACACAAAATTGGGGGCTGAGTGATTCTTTTGCTGCCTCTCTCAACTCAAATCAATAAGCATTTGTTAAGTGCCTACCATGGGGCAAGCACTCCTCTCGGTGCTTGGGATACAAAGAAAGTAATTTAAAAAATCAAAACAATCCCTGAGCACAAAGAGCTCCCAATTCAATGAGGAATACAACATGCAAACAAATAGAGGATAACTGGAGATAATCTTAGAGGGAGGGCATTAGTGCAGAAGCAGGCCGAGAATGCTTTCTTGCAGAAAGTGAGATTTTAGCTAAGACTTGAAAGAAACCAGGGAAGTCAGAAGGTTGAGAGGAGGAAGAACATTCTAGGCATGGCAGATGGACAGTGAAAAAAGACAGGACATGGAATGTTGTGGTCAAGCAACAGCAAGGTGGGTGGTAAAATAGGACGTGGAGGGGAATAAGAGGCAAAAAGACTGGAAAAGTAAGAGGAGGGTCAGGTCCTGAAAGCCTGAAAACCTGACAGCCTTGTTTTATGGAACCCCCAAATTTACCTTTCTTTGTCCGTTGGGAACTTGCTTTCAAGGAACTCCCAAACTGACCCTTGTCCTAGACTGAACAATAAACCATCAAGCACCCTGAATCAGAGTCATAGAGAGACTCAAATCTTAAGTACACTTTTGCCTTAGAAGTTTCTCACATTGTATCTAGACCTCTTCCAGATAGTCCAGCCCCTGGCTGGAATCCTCCTTCCCTAGCCTCCACATAAGCCACATAAACCCCAAGTTCTTCAGTTCATTGGAAATTCCCAAAATGGATATTCTCATTGTTGGTGCATTTTCTGGGAGATGGTGTTTCAGGAGACCCAGAGCTGTGGTGGCCAGATGAACTCTTGTCTCCCTTGTCCTGATTAAAGACTTATTCTTTTTTAAAAATTATTTTTATTTGAAAAATTTAATTAATTAATTAAGAATATTTTTCCATGGTTACATGATTCATGTTCTTTCCCTCCCTTCCTCCCCCCACTCTCATAACGAACAATTCTACTGGGTTTTACATGTGTCATTGATCAAGATTTCCATATTATTGATATTTGCACTAGGGTAATCTTTTAGAGTCTACAACCCCAATCATATCCTCATCGAACCATGTGATCAAGCAAATAAAGTGTTTCTGCTCCCACAGTTCTTTTTCTGGATATGGATAGCATTCTTTCTCATAGATATACCTCTGTGTATAAGCTTCTCCTGGTTCTGCTTGTTCCAGTTTACGTGGAATTCCTCCAGTTCATTATTCCTTTCAGCACTATAGTATTCCATCATCATCAGATACCACAATTTGTTCAGCCATTCTGCAGTCAAAGGACGCCCCATCATTTTCCAATTTTTTGCCACCACAAAGAGCATGGCTATAAATATTTTTGTACAAGTTTTTTCCCTTATTATCTCTTTGGGATATAAACCCAGCAATGGTATGGCTGGGTCAAAAGGCAGACAAGGACTTGTTCTTTGTAACTGCCTTAGTGGTTCTGCTTTTTTCCAGACTGACAACCCTCATAGAGGATTTATAATTGTTCTTGGAGGTCTTCATTAAGCATTGGAGTGTGTTGAATGGGGGGGAGGACGACATTATGATTTAGGAAAATCAGTTTGACATTTGAAGTGTGTGTGTGGTGAAATGAGACTGAATTTGAAAAAGTTTTCTAGCTTAAAAGCTTGCACAAAGTTAAGGTAGGAGGAGGAGGAGGAGTATTATAGTGATTATTTTTATTCAGAACATTCCTCAGCATAGCTCCTCTCCTGGGGGCCCTTCAGGACCTCTCCCCCTCCTTCAGGCCGATGCCTGGCTGCCACCCTTAAGGGTGTTCTTATTCTGGCTTCAATTAAGTCTTTTCCAGGGCAAACATTTACTATGATAATTCCTTGATCTGAATCCAGGGCAAGTCATGGAATGCTGCAGATGAAAGATTATGATTTCAGAGAATGAACAGGCTGCTCAAACAGCTAAACCCTGGTGTACCAGACACAGCCCGCCTCCACACGTGCAAAGTTCAAGGGGGCACACAGACTCAGAGATGTAGTGTTCATATACGCACACAGGCACACGTAATTAGACACACAGGAACACATATCCTATTCTCTCACACACACATGTACACACATACATGCACATATATTCTCCTGGGTATATAAAAGAGGTCAGATGGATTAGTGAATAGAGCACTAGAATAGGAGTCCTGAGTTCCAATCTTGCCTCAGATACTTCTTAGCTGTGTAACCCTGGGCAAGTCATTTAACCTTTCTTCTTATCTGTTTCCTCAGCTCCAAAATGAGGATAATAATAGCACCTACTTCCCAGGGTTGTTGTGAGTGTCAAATTAGATAGCATTTATTATCTCTTTGCAAGTCTTAAAGTGTCATATAAATGTTGATCATCATCATTATTATAGTCACACATTCTCATACACATACACTTTTCCATAATCAGTCAATAAGCATTTATTAAACTCTTACTGTGTGCCAGATAAAGGCCCAGGCTTGGTTTGGTATCTGATGAACCAGACTGGGAGGTGGGATGGGATTCAGATGGGAAATTACTCCTGGGCAGCTGGAAGTTTTCTTTTTCCTTGTGCTTTGCCTGGATGGTAGGTCCAGGTATCACAGGTGGTCAGTGCTGGAGGGACCTCAGAGGTCATCCAGTCAAATGCCCTCATTTTCCAAATGGCAGAAATGAGACCCAGACAGGGTCACGTGGTGAGTTAGTGTTGGAGTCTAAACTAGAGCCCAGTTCTCTAGACCTCAGCCCATTGCTCCACACAGTTTCCCTCTGGGATACTCTGAACGATTTAAAGTTGGAAGGGAACTAGGAGATCACCTGGCACAGCCCCTTCATTTTTACTGATTTGTTGTTGTTGTTGAATAATTTTTTAGTCATGTCTGACTCTTCATGACCCCATTTGGGGTTTTCTTGGCAAAGATACTGGAGTGGTTTGTCCTTTCCTTCTCCAGATCATTTGACAATTGAGAAAACTGAGGCAAACAGAGATAAATGACTTGCCCAGAGTCACACAGCCAGGATTTGAGGTCAGGTTTGAACTCATAAGGATCTGATACCAAGCCCAGTGCGTCATCCACTCTGCCACCTAGCTATCCATTTTCATTTCACAGAAGCTATTATTGCATGTAAGGGGAAGGTATTTCCCTCAAGTCACACAGGTTGTGGGCGACAGGGCCGAAGTTGAACCGCAAGTCATTGAACTCCACATCCAGGGGTCTTTTCACTTATGCTTGGCTCTGGCATCATTTCCTCAATGGGCAGAGGAGGATGTGTCCCTTAGGAAGAGAGTAGTGGAGGGCAGCTATTAGGGAGATGAATTCTCTAGACCTAGACTTGATTAAGGACAAAGTGGAAACTGATTTTTAGTAGGGTTCTCCTGATGACCTTTAGCAAACCCCAGAACTTTTCTGTTCTAGTCTAAGTGGAATCGGGCCAGGCTGAGTAGTTGTTGCTGTCCCATCCCAATAGCAGCTGCATTTTCTGGGAAAGTGGTTATAATAATTGCAAATGCTCAAACTGAGATGCATGATAGCAGAGCTGAAATAATTGAAGGGCTTTAAGGTAGATACACTAGCTATGTGACCATGGGCAAGTCACTTTACCCTCTGCCTCAGTTTCTTCATCTATCAAATTAAGTGGAGAGGGAAATGGCAAACCTAGTTCCAATATCTTGCCAAGAAAGTCCCAAATAGGGTTACAATGAGTTGGTCTGAAAAATGGCTGAACAACAAAAGGGTTGTAGAGGATAAATTAATCTTACTTAGTGTAGTTCCAGCAGACAGAACTGGGAGGAAGTTATAAGGAGGCAGATTTCTAATCACTTTAAAGAAGAATTGTCTAATAATTAGAACTGTCTAAACACGGGAACATATTATCTTGCAAAAATAATGAACTTCATCACTGAAAATATTTAAACAGGGTCTGAATAAGCTATTTCTCTCAATGCTGCATAGGGCAGTAGATTGGACTAGACAATTGCTAAGGTGCCTTTCAGCTCTAAATCCTTTTCTCCTACATCTTTTCAGTAGAATCTTACAGCATCTCAGTGAGCAAGGAAGGGCAGGGATGATTGCTCCCATTTAAAAGATGAAGTAACTGAGGCCTAGGAAGGGAAAATGATAGTCCTGTTTTCCCCAAACCATCCCTCTGAGGTCACATCAGACAGAATCCTGGACTGGAAGGATGTTTATGGGCAACTTCTCTGTAGAATGGGGAATGTTGGGGTTCAGGTTTGCCTTTGTTAGGGCTGGGAAAGGCAGCCCGTTTGGAGTCCTGCCTATAGGTGCTTCCCAGAGGATGATGGGCCTGAGCTGTCTGGGAAAAAGGCAACAACACTAGGAACTGCTGCCACTCCAAGACCTACACTTCCTTCCCTCTCTCCCTCCCTCCCTCCCCAGTGAGTTGGACTATACAGATGTTTTCATTACTCATCCCCACCGAATCCCAGGGTGTGCCTGTTTGGTCCCCGTGGAGAGCCACAAGTTCTTACCTCCGTGGCATCTCTGGGCAGAAATTCTGCAGCTTTCCCCACCCTTTCTGGCTTTCTTATCCCACCTTTCTCTGCCCACTTTGCCCTCTGCCCCTGGCCCACAGTGCACTCAGCCCCCAGAGGAGAAAGTGCCCTTGCTTCCTTGGCTTTCTCCCCTTACCCTCCACAACCTTGGACTGTTCTAGAACTCATCTGGAATGGTGGATTGGCTGGAAGACCCCCCCTTCCACCCCAACCACTGGGAGGGGGCTTCTTCTTTGCTGTTTCACAATGTCATCTGGCTGCCTTATGTAAACTAAGGACCCCTGGGCCCTGTATCAGCTGCATCCTTAGGACTTTCCATCTGCCCTTCAGCTGACTGCCTTTTCTACAGTCCCCCCCCACCCCCACTCCATGAGAACATGAGTTCCTTGAGAGTGAGGGCTGTCTTAAGTGTTCTGTTTGTATTACAGTTGACATATAGTAAGTACTTAATAGATGTTTTGTTATTTTTTCACTGAGACTCTTCTGGCTAGAAAGTATTTGATAGACTCCCCACTGATGATTCAGGATTCCTATGTAGAGAGGAAAATGCTTAACTCCAAGTAATGAATCACCAATAAGGGAGAAGTCTAGGATCAAAATATGGGGAGAGATTTCTCCCCTCTAGGGCCTCAGCTTCTCTGTGCAATGAGGGTTTGTACTAGATGGTCATCTCTACCTTTCATCTCTACCGTTCTGAGTTCCAAGTTTCTTTTAGAACCAAAGTTCTATCATATGCATCCTAAGATCTTTGTAGCTCTAATATCTCATGTTCTATGTTTGAAGGTCCTGTCCAGTTTCAATATTCCATGTTCTATTGTTTAAAGTCCCTCCCAGCTCTGATATTCTATATACTCTGCTTTAAGGTCTCTGACACCTCTGATGTTCCAAATTCTGTGTTCTTAGGTCCTTTCCAGCTCTGATATTGCAGATCCTGCATTCTAAGGTCCTCTCCAGTTCTGATGTTCCATATTCTATATTCTAAGTCCCTCCAGCTCCTATATTCTACATTCTGTATTTTAATATCTCCTCCAGCTCTGATGTTCCACATTCAGTATTCTAAGGTTCTCTCCAGCTCTTATATTCCACATTCTATGTTCTAATGTCTCTAGCTCTAATGTTCTACATTCTGTGTTCCGATGTCCTTTCCAGTTTTGATGTTCCACATTTTGTGTTCTAGGGTCCCCATCCAGCTCTGATATTCCACATTCTATGTTTTAATGTACCCTCCAGCTCTGATGTTCCACATTCTGCATTCTAATTTCTCCTCCAGCTCTGATGTTCCTCATTCTGTGTTCTAGGGTCCCCTCCTGCTCTGATGTTCCACATTCTGTGTTCTGATGTCCCTTCCAGCTCTGATGTTCCACATTTTGTGTTCTAATATCCTCTCTAACTCTGACATTCTATTTTTTATTCTATGATATATGATGGCATAATATACGATAGGAATTTGGAGCTGAGAAGGAATAAAGTTAAACTGTGAGGATCAGACTTAAGAGGAATTGAAGAGTTGGCCGTCCCATTTCCCCAACCTGCCTTCCTTCATGGCATTTTGGGGCTGAGTATTGACTGCAGCTTGTCTCAGACCAATAGAGCCTGAGCAGGCTGCACTCTATAAGGTTTTGGGTGGCATGCTTTGTGTTAGGCTCAGCCCTAGGGAAAGAAGTAGAAGTGTCTAATCTAAATCATGGCATTTAGAGCTGGAAGGAACCCAACAGACCAACTAGTTATTTATCCATCTAAATCATTTTACAGGGGAGGAAACTGAGGCTTACAGAGATGAAGTGACTTGTTTGAAGTCATAGAGCTAGCAAGTGGAAGGAATGAGAATTGAACCCAGGTCCTTTGGATCTAAATCCAGCATTCTTTCCATTACACTACGTTGCTGACTCTGAATGCAAGGGGAAGCAATGTTGTCTTCCTGGGCCCAGAATAAGGTGTTTAGATTGCAGGAATGGTGAGCTGCTAGGAAGGAGGAGAAGGCAGCAAAATCATGAAACACCAGGTTTTATAGAAGAAGTAATGACATTTTAACTCCAAAATTGCAAGGAGACAGCTCCTTTTAGGTGAATGAAAATTTCATGCAGATTTTATGCAAATCCATTCTCCAGACTGTCAACTTTACTTTGCATAGATAACAGGGAGAAACACCCAGGCAATAGAAGAAGAAGTCCGGAAGAAAGCCATAAACAACCATGCAGGACTGAACCCAAGTTCCCCCTCCTGCACTACCACTTCCACCCACCACTTACTGCTTACTTAACCACAGCTGAGAGGCATTGGAGTGGGCAGTGGAGCTGATGACAGCCTAAAAGCCCTGGGTTTTGATTCAGTTCAACTTAACTCAACAAATATTTACTTACCCTTTGCTACATGCAAGGCACTTTGTGGGGCTTGGATTCAGGTTCACCCACACTACTGAAGTTAAAAAAACTGGGCTTGGAATCAAGAAGATTTTAGTTCAAATCCTGCCTCATTCTTTTAACCCTGTGACCCTGGGCAAATCACTTAATCTTTTTTGGCTTCATTTTGCTCATATGTAAAATGGAGATAATAGCAGCATCAAACTCACAGGGTTGTTGTGAGGGTCAAATGAGACGGTAACTTAAATAAAATACTTTGTAAACCTTAAAGCACTAGGTGAATGCTATCTATTAAAGAGGATGGTCTGGGAAGGGGGGCAGCTGGGTAGCTCAGTGGATTGAGATCCAAGCCTAGAGATGGGAGGTCCTAGGTTCAAATCCGGCCTCAGACACTTCCCAGCTGTGTGACCCTGGGCAAGTCACTTGACCCCCATTGCCCACCCTTACCACTCTTCCACCTAGGAGCCAATACACAGAAGTTAAGGGTTTAATAATAAAAAAAAATTAAAAAAAAAGAGGATGGTCTTTATCCTGTCATTATCCTTCCCTTCCCCCCCCCCCCATTTCTTGACCTTTCTGGAGTTTTTCCCATTGTTGTCCCTGATCCCAAACCTGGATACTCTTTCTTCCTTTGGCTGTTGTAATATGGCTATCTTCTAATTCTCTCTCTACCTATCTAAAATGTTACTCCTCAGTGCCTTTTGCTGAATCATCCATCATCTACCTCTCATCCCTTAAAGCCTTGGTGGTGAACCTATGGCACATGTGCCAGAGAGGGCACTCAGAGCTCTCTCTGTGGGCATGCATGCCATCGCCTGTAAGAAATAAAAGGGATATAAAAGGATAGATTTAAAAATATTATGATTTTAAAGGATTTACTGGTATCCATTAGAAAAATAAAGCCACAGGCCTGTTAAGAGGCAGTTTGAAAGTTGCACCTTGTTGCCTCCTCCTCCCATCCTGGCCTCTGCTCCCAAGGCAGAAAAGAGGAGATACCAACCCAGGCACTCACTATTTATCCTTCTGTTTACATTATTGCATAACTGTCTTACATCACCACGTAAGAGAGGAAACCAG
Source organism: Gracilinanus agilis (assembly GCF_016433145.1). Lineage (NCBI taxonomy): Eukaryota > Metazoa > Chordata > Mammalia > Didelphimorphia > Didelphidae > Gracilinanus > Gracilinanus agilis. Next base: position 337,267,534 of record NC_058131.1, on the reverse strand, counting down.
CTGGATCATGGAAAATGTAGTTTGAAAGAGCCCTAAATGTCCGCAGGAAGTTTAGATCAGGGACCTCAAAATTAGTTCAGGGACCCCCAAATTTCCAATATCACACACCCCAGCACAGAGTTTTCCAGAGTTCATTACTAGAAAACCAGAGGGATGCGGGATAGGCTGTTTCCCTTCCCCTCTCCACGGGTGTCTGAAGACATTTCTCACATCACCTGCTTCTCTAAAAGGTTTACCATCACTGCCCTAACATATAGATGTTCCCTCTGAGTCTTCCCTCATTTAGTTAATTTGGAGTCAGATGAATGGGGTTCAAACAGCATCTCAGACACTACTATGTCTGAACTTGGGCAATTCACTTAACCTCTCAGAGACTCAGTTTCTCCATCTGTAAAACAGGTGTGATAACAGTACTCATTTTGGTGTCGCTTTGAGGAAGGAACTTTGCAAACCTTAAAGTATTATAAAACTGTTTATTATTCACTGTTCTCATGGGTTCAATCCCTATTGGGCAGCTAGGTGGCACAGTGGATAGAATGCCAGGCCTGAGGTCAGGAAGATTCATCTTTGTGAGTTCAAATCTGGCATCAGATACTTATTAGCTGTGTGACCTTGGGTGAATCACTTAATTCTGTCTCAGTCTCATCATCTGTACAGTGAGCTAGAGAAGGAAATGGCAAGCCACTTCTTTGCCAAGGAAATGCCAGATGGGATCATGAAGAGTCAGACATGACCCAAACAACCGAACAACAAGTCCTCAATATATCTCTTTAATGCAGTCCCCATTGCTAGTTGTGTCTTGGGTGACTCCCCCTGTTAACATCTCAACAAGGGCAGAGTAGAATTTAACATGGTTTATTTCTTTTCAAACCTACCCTTTTAAAATGCTCCTATTTCCATGGAGGGCATCATTATCCTTCCTGTAACTCAGGTTTGAAATCTAAGACTCATCATTGGCTCTTCTCTCTCCCTCATAACTCACTGCATTAGATACTAAGACTCATGGATTCTCTCTATGTAATGTCTTTTGCACCTGTCATGTTCTCTTCACTCAGGTGACCAACAGCCTAGGTCAGGCTCTCATCACCTCTTGTCTGATGTATCGTAATGGCTCTTAGCTGGTCTCTCTGCTTTCCGTCTCATCTTTCTCTAATCCACCCTCCCCACATAGCTGCCAAAAGAATATTTCAGAGGCACAGATCTGACCAGATCATTCCGCCAATAACTCCTCATCACAGCTTGAGAAGAAAATACAAACCCCTCGGTTAGGCATTTAGAGCCCTCCACAGTCTAGTTCTAAGAGACTAAGCTACCTTTCCATGTGGTTCAGTGTAAAACATGCTGCCTCTGGAGTTAGAGGGCTTGGTTTGCATCTTGTTCTGTGATTTATTGCCTGTATGTTGATGGGCAAGTCACAAATCTCCCAGGACTGTAAGAGGAGAAGGTTATACTAGGGAATCTCTGATGTTTCTTCAAACTTGATCTCTGACATATGAAATGCCTTTCTAGCCTTATTTCATTTCATTCCCCTTAACGGAGTCTACATTATAGTCAAATTGGGCTATTAGATATTTCCTAACTAAGTAGTGGGCAGTGAGGTGGCTAAGTGGATAAAATGCTGATTTTAGAGTCAGGAAGACCTGAGTTCAAGTCTGGCCTCTGATATTAGCTGTGCAACCCTGGGCAAGTCACTTAACTCTGTTGGCCTCAGTTTCCTCATTTGTAAAATGAGCTGGAGAAGGAAATGGCAAACCACTCCAGTATCTCTGCCAAGAAAACCCCAAATGGGGTCACAAAGAGTCAGACACAACTGAATAACAAGAAAATTGGGTATTTTGTCTTCTGGTTATTCCATCTTCAGCTCTATCGTCAGCTCTAATCTGCCAGGCTGTGCCCTATGCCTTGATATAACCTGTCATCCAACCCCCTTTCTGCCTCTAAGAATCTTTTTCTTGGTGCTAGCTCTTCCCAGTGCCAGGGAGTTAAATTATCCCATGAAAGAGGTTATTGCCATGCCTTATTGGCACTTTACTGTCATATGGTTTAAAGAGACACTGTCAAGGTGTTAAAGTTCCATTTCAACTATAGAATTATTCGGTCTGGGGTTTGTGAAGGATTAATGTCATTTAACAGGTCTTCTCATTACCAAGAAATTTGAGGGTGAACACTTTTTAGGTTCACAACAGTGTTCTTGAGTGAACAGTTTGTTGGGTGGTCAAGACAATTTGGCATTTTTCATTGGGTTTCATCGGCTCATCTCAGGGTCTACCTCCTCTAGGAAGTCTTTCCTGACCCTCCTAGTTATTGGTATTCTTTTCTTCCCCAGGCTACTTTGTAATCACTTCTTTTTGCAAATGCTGTATCCCGTAGTTCAATATAAGCTTTCTAAAAGGTAAGCCCTTGGGTATTTGTCACTATATTTCTGGTACCTAATCAGTATGTCAGTGCCTGGCACTTGGGAGGCATTTAATAAATATTGTTGTGCTGAATTTGTACGAGTCAGGGACTGAGCCAGGACAGATTTCCTGCCTCTTGGCCCCCACCTGCTTGGTCCCCTCTACACTGCAACTGTTATTTACTAGATCATCTTTAAACTCTCTCTGTGTCTCTCTGTCTGTCCCTCTGTATCTGTCTGTCTCTCTGTCTCTCCTCTGTCCCCTCTCTCTGTCTTACACACACACACACACACACACACAGAGGGATTATGATGGTTCTTAGTGTTCTCTTTTCTCCAAAACATTTCCTCCTGAGGTGTCCGAAAGATTACACATTCTTAGCCCATAGCCCATTTATAGCATCACAGAACATCAAAGCTGGGAGGGGCCTTAGAATGTAGACTGGCAAAACTAGAGAGAACCTCAGAAACAATCTAATTTTTCAGAGGAGGCCCAGAGAGGGCCTTCTTTAGCATCACAAGGCCTCTCTGTAAAAATCTCATTTTTTCTGAGCCACATTCAATGGCCTTTTGACTGTACTGCATAAAAAGCTGGCCTTGAGTATTAACATTCCAGAAAAACTGTGTATGAATTACATTTCCAGACACACAGCAGTGTTGTTTGGTGGATGACCTGAGATATTAGTCAAGTGGTTAATGAGTGTTTTGGTCCCAGAAGCATTAACTCCCTTAAACATAATATTTTTTTTTGACTTGTCAGTGTCAGTTTGTTTATTGTGTGTGCATAAACATTGATCCAATTTCTCAGAACCAACTAATACATTGGAAAGAGTCTGCCCACCCATAAAGGCTGTAAGGAAGGTCAAGAGAATTAGGAATTTCATTGGTTCATGGACTTAGACTAGAAGGGACCTTAGAAGCCATAGTTTGACTTTGTCCTTTTATAGATGAGGATACTGAGTCTCAGAGAAGCAAAACGACTTGCCTGAGGTCACGTAGGAAGTCTTTGAAGCAGGATTCAAATTCAAGTCTTCCTACCTCCAAGTCCAGCTCTATCCTTATGCTTGAAGGCAGGACTTGTGAAGCAGCACTTGTAGCATGTGACTTGGAAACAGCTAGTATTCATGTATTCTTCCTTCCATCTCAACCCCGTATCCCTGCACAAACACATACAATTCTTGGATTCGGTTTCAGCAAAAGTTAATATCCCCGGCCCTTCTGGGCCTTGGAGGATGGCTGGGGATGTTGAGAAAGACTGAGGAAGGTGAGAAAACAAATTAGAGAATGATCCTGAATTAATAGCAGGCACCTAATAAAGTGAACCAAATATACTTCAAATATACTTTGAGAATCTATGGAGAAGTTTATTGGTGGCCACTGGAGAAACTTCAGGAGCTGAGTTAGAGGGTCACATCAGCAGGATGGCTCCAGCTGCCTTGTTCTGTGAGTACTCTGTCCCCTGTAGCAGCTCTGAGAGCAGCCCAGGAGGGGAGTCAGGCATTTTTGCCAGCCCATCAACCTATGCAATACAGGGTTGTGGACAGGATGCTGGATTTAGCATCATCAGATCACAAAATTCACACTGGGAGAGTCTGGAGGTGATTTAATCCAATTTCCATCATTTTACAGAGAAATTTGAGCCCAAAGACCTGAGTTTGAACACAGATTCAAACATTTCCTCTCATGGTGACATTGAGCAAGTCTGTTAGCCTCTCTAAGCCTCGGTTTCCTCAACTGCGTAATGAAAGGGCTGAACTAAATGGTATCAAGGGCCACTTTTAGTTCTTAATCTATGATCGTATGCTTCCCCAATTGCTTTTACAATCAATGTCTGAAATTCCACAATTACCATGGACTTCCTTGGATTAAGTTTTGCCTTTGCCATTGTTCTATAGGATTACAAAAACATCCCTGGCTAGGGAATTCACTGAGCTCCTAATACCTGGGATAGGGATGGGCGATAGGATCATAGCATCACAAACTTGAAAGTAAAAGAGTCTTTACTTAGAGGTCATCTTCTCTAACTTCTACATTTTACAGGAAACCAGAGCCTCAGAGATGTTAAATAGCTTGCTCAAAGTCACATGAGCAGTACGTGGCAGGGTTGAGATTTAAACCCAGATCCTTTAACCCCAATTCAAATTCTACTTCCACTGCACCATATTGAAGAAAACTGTTTAAAGGGCAAAAAAGTTCAGAAGAAAAAATGTGTGAATGTGGAGCAGCACAGCCAGCTACGAACTTCCTGATTTAACTAATTTAGTATCTCAACAGGTCACTAAAAATGTCACCTCTACATTTTCATTGGAAGTCTTGTTTCTCTCTCTTTAAATCATTACCTTCTGTCTTAGAATAAATACTACAAATTGGTTCCAAGGCAGAAGAGCAGTAAGGGCTAGGCAACTGGAGTTGAGTGACTTGCCCAGGGTCACACAGCTAGGAAGTGTCTGAGGCCAGATCTGAACCTAGGACCTCCTGTCTCTGGGCCTGGCTCTCAATCTACTGAGCCACCCAGCTGTCCCCAGGGAGTTTTGTTTATTAATAAGCTAAGCCATCTCAGGGAAATGATCTCACTGGGAACTCAAGAGGAACAGATGGACATTAGGCCAAGGCTTCCAAACTAAAGAGAATAGCTCTTACCTTTGGTTCCAGCTGCCCTAGATCTCTAATTTCTAGCACTGATGTTAGTATTAAGGGTCTATGCCTGGACAGGAATGGAAATAATGATGGCTCTCTTCCTTTTTTCATCTTTCCCTCCTGAGCACCAGGGTTTTTGGCAACCGAAGTGACAAGGATTTAGTACATGTGACTAGAAGTCGTCTTTGAAGAGAACTGCTTGAAAGTCAAGATTGACCCACGAGGGAGGATCATGCATCTTTGTCATGTGACCAAGAAAAAAGGGAAAGAGACAAGAAGTAAATTCCTGAACTTGGAAAGACTTCAGAGGTTATTATCTTCCAAACTTTTCATGCTATAGAAGAGAACACAGAGATGTAGAGAATTCAAGTGATTTGCCCAGTGTAACAAAACAAATTGGTGGCAGAGATAAGTCTAGATCCCAGATTTCCCAATTCCTAGGCTTGGGCTCTTTCCTCTAAGTCTTGGTAACATCCCATTCCTGTTCCAGGATTCTTCTTCCTCTAGGGAGAAATGGTCTGTGGGCACTTAAATCTGGGTACAATCTAAATCCAATCTAAACTCTGTATGATGCCCAGAGATAGGGAACAATCTGGGGAATAGTGAAGTAGGTCAGCAGTATGGGAAAGGAAAATGTCAAACTACTTGCATTTGAGTTCCATTACCTTTCCTCTTTCCTCCTTTCTCCTTCTCCCAATATGAATCTTCATAAGCACCATGTAGTAAGATGATTTGAGGAAGAAGAAGAATGGAGTCCATTGGCCAGAGTTAACAGGCTTTGGAGCTTTGAGCACTAACGTTTGAACCAGAGAACTTGGGTTCAGATTCCATCTTTTTTTTTAAACCCTTACCTTCTGTCTTAGAATCAGTACTGTATATCAGTTCTAAAGCAAAAGAGTGGTTTGGACTAGGCAATGGTGGTTAAGTGACTTGTCCAGGGTTATACAACTAGGAAGTATCTGAGGCCAGATTTGAACCTAGGACCTCCTATTTCTAGGCCTGGCTCTCAATCCACTGAGCCACCCAGCTACCCCTCAGATTCCATTTTTGACATTATCTATATGACTTTGGACAAATCGCTTTTTTTTTTCTGGGCCTCAGTTTTCTCATGTACAAAGTCAAGTCAACAAATATTTACTATGTGTTAGGCACTGAAACAAACTCTATAAAAGGAGGGGTTAGACTAGATGGCTGCTGAGGTCTCTTCCACTATGATTTTATGAGCCTCAAGATCGAAGTTCTCTAGCTTGAACAGATGAACTCTGCTAAGAATTTAGAGTTTAGGAGCAGTGTTAACAGATTGCCTTTTATCTATGGTACAGGGTTTGATGTTGTTTGGGATCCCTAAGATCTTTTCCAGATCTGACGGTTTCCTAATGTCCCTCCTTGTTTTTTGCATGGCCAAGAGAGCTGGGTTTGTGTCTGTGTTTCCTTTTCCCCTGGGCATCCTATATGCTATGGCTATGCATGACACCTCTCCCATGGTACCTCTCTCATCAAGCTGCTGGTATTAGAGGATCCTGTGATGATAAGGACTTCTTCAGACAGTTTCTGACATAGTAAATGCCTGAGACTCTGCCCCATTAAGCTTAGGGTGTGTTTGAGAGCTCCAGACATGACAAGAGTAATAGATGAAATGACCCAGAGAAACGCGAGACCCACCCTAGGATTCTAGAATCTCCCAACCCATCTGCTCTAAGGTAGTCATCTAGTGTCAGAAGTCACCATGATGTAGTGAAAAGAGCACTGAAATGAATCAGAAGACATGGCACCTGTATGATCTTAGGTATAGACTGAGGGGAAGATGGAGGGCACTTCAAAGGCAGTGAGGCCAGAGTTCATGGGTAATGTTTCAGGAACAATGCTTACCTGCACCAGGTAGCTGAAGGAAAGCATTTGCCATGGAGAAGTGGTGGGAGCTAATATCGGAGAGAGGGATAGGCAGGGACCAGATTGGAAGAGTCTTAGATACCCAGAGAGGGAATGTAGAGCAACTCTTCATCCATCCCAGCATGCTAGACATGGAATCAGGAAGATCTGGGTTCAAATCTTCAAGTTCCTCTGACACTAGATATGTGTCTAGATACAAGTCACCTAACCTCTCTAGGTCTCAGTTTCCTCAGCTGTAAAATAGATTTTATAGGGATAGACTTTAGAGTGCAAAAGTCAGAGTAAGAAGGAAAACTTAGAGAGCACTGAACCCAATTCCTTCACTTTCACAGATGAAGAAACTGAGACCAGCAGAGGGGAGTACATTAGTGGTAGAGCCAGGACTAGAACTCTGGTCTTTGGACTCCCAGTTAAAGGTTTTTGCTACCCAAACCACTTCACTTTTCCTCTACTCCAAATCTGGCTCCCTAAAACACACTGGAGTCCTGGTTGTATTAAGCAAGCTCTGCCTCCACATTTCTGAGCCTTGGACTCCCTGCCTGGGGTAATCAGCTTTCTAAAGCAGAGGGAGGCTGCTTCCATGACAACCGTACTTAAAACACCAGGCCAGCCCCCTGCCATGCATGGTGGGGAGAGGGGAGGCACAGAAATGTGCTAATCAGGCAGCCTGGTCTCTGATTGCCTGTGACTCTCAGGAATACTGGCCCCTGGGGCTATGAATTACATTAAAATAAGCAGTCCAGCCATTGCTGCAGAAGGTTAGAGGGGCTGAGGGGGACTTTAGGGGACCAAAAGACATTTCCACCATTGGCTTACAGTTTCTGCACTCCCAGAGTGCTTCCTCAATTTGGAATCATGAGGCCCCAGTTGGAATCAGAGCTCTAATGTTTCCTAGCCCTGTGATCCTCAGTTGCTACTTAACCTCTGAAACTTGGTTTCCTCATCTGTAAAATATTGATAAGAACATCTGTTTCCGCACAGGGTTGTGATGAGGAAGGGAATTTTCTGGACCTTTAAATCCTACATACATTTGAACTGTTATTCCCATTTATCCATATATAGTCTCTTAAAGTCTGCAATTTTTTCATTTATGTAGTGAGGCTGATGAGAAGAAATCACCTGATCTTTAGGCTAGAGGTCACCAGAGGAGCTGGGAATGGACACTGTCATTGTGGGGATAGATATGTGTTCTAGCTCAGAGATTTTAGAACCTGCTCTTTGGAATAATGCAATCCCTTATTGGCCCCTGTGCCTTAGGAGGCTAGCTCAAAGATGACTGGTATTTGAGCCAAGAAGAGGCACTTTTCTTTGTAGGCTATATAAAGAGAGGAAAGAGACCCTACCCTTTTCCTCTCTATTTTTCTCTCTTCTCCCTTCTTTCCTTCCTTCTTTCCTTCCTTCTTTCCTTCCTTCTTTCCTTCCTTCCTTCCTTCCTTCCTTCCTTCCTTGCTTGCTTCCTTCCTTCCTTGCTTCCTTCCTTCCTTCCTTCCTCCTCCTCATCCTCCTCCTTCTCTCTGTGTGTCTCTGTCTCTAACTCTGTCTCTTTCTCTCTCTATTGTCTCTCTCCTGCCTCTCTCTTCCCCTCTTTTTGGCATGTTGCTTAGCACTCTGCCAGCTTTTCTTTGGACTTCTAGAGAATAGGAAAGAAATTTCTCTCCCCTGTGCATCAGAAGAAGCGAGGGTAGTTATAAGTATATGGCAGCAAAAACCTATGCTTACTTAGGCTGGCTAGAGACTGGACCTCAAAGCTCTACATGCCTCTTCTGTTTTGTGTTTCTTTTCCTGACCTAAAGTCATGAGAAATAGATAATTTCATCCCTTAGCAGTGACCTCATGAGGCTGAGAAAAGGGGAATTCCTGAATCAGTGGTGGCTACTCAACTGGAGATGCTTCCTGAAACTATAGCTCTTCTAAAGGAAGAGATGACCATTACCAGTAGGATGTTACATTTGAAAGGACTAAGATGTTCCAAGATGGGTGGTTGGGAGAATTGGACCTTGAAAGAGCAATCTTTGTTCTACTGTCTCACAAAATTTTTCTCAGTCTCCTGGGAGAGCATAATAGGAGTTGGCTTATTTCATTTATGTTTTAAAGTGTTTGTTAATATGTACTTCTGTGCTTAAAAGTTAATATATGCTTTTGTGCTCAAAGCATTTATTTTGTGTTAGAGAAAATAAATAGTTATCTCTTACCTTAAGTCTACTTTGTATATCGATTTTTTTTCTAGCTGGGACTTGGTTAATCTCTTTTGGGAGGGACTCTAGACATGAGCCATATGTAACCTTTTTTTTTTTTTTAATTTTTTGATAGGGATTTTTTTTCCAGAACTCTAGAATAGAGACATGATGAGCCAGAGAATTTCAGCCTTCAAAGTCTGATCCTCTCTTTGGCATCTGGTTCCTTCAGGATTGTCCTGATGAATCCAGAACCTGGATCATCTTGTCGACCTTTCCCTGACTGTGGATAATTCCTATATTATCCCATTGGAGCCTCATGGTAGCTCTTCAAGATAGGGACGGACTACAGGGTCTATTATCCCCATTTTACAGGGGATACTAAAACTGTTATATTATTTTTTCATAGCCACGAGCCATAAGCTAGTTTGGGTTAGAAGTAGGATTTCAAATCAGGTTTTCCAGACTTCCTGTCCATAAGGCCATGCTGCTTTTGCTTTAACAGTCTCCACAACAAAGATAAAGTGACTGAAAGACAGAGAGAGGTAATCCCTTTCCTAAGGTCTTACATCAAAGGCTCCAAGTCAAATCCCATTTTCTCCAAAAAGATTATTTGTGATTATTCTTTGATTATTCCAGCCAACACGAATCTCTCTGAATGCTATTCACCCATTGCACTTATTGTCTCCATCATTTATCTGATAATTTAATTATATTATGTTTAATACTTTATTACATACTATTATTCTCTAAATGTTTGTGTATGTAAGTCTCTACAAGGAAGGGACTGTTCCTTCCCTTTTTTCTGTAGTTCCCGCCATCTTCCTCCCATCAGAGTAGCTGAGCACAGATCTAGGCACACAGTAAGTGTTTATTAAAGGCTTGCTGAAATGTTTTTAGGCTGGGTTTCCTGGTGTCTGACCACCAAGAGGCTTGCCTTCCAGCTGTGCCATGCCTGCCCCCTTGCCTGGAGCCCAGAGCAGTTGGGGGCTGCTCAGCTCCAGGGATACCACAGGACTGGTCAGTGGTGAGTCATCCAGGGAGGTCTGTGAATCTGTCTCTTCTGATGAGAAACTACCATGTCGGGAGAACTGCAAGCGGGATCCTCGTCCTGGCCTCTTTCTGATGAGGCCTTTCCAGAGAGTGGGGGACTTGGAAGAAGCAGGTAGAGCGGGTAGCCATGGGGGAGGCTGCAAATTCTCTGGGACTACCTTGTTGATATTTATAGACAAGTCAACTTTAGACCCTTGCTCTGGGTCAGTAATTCCAGGAGCGGAATTAGAGGTCCCCATTTTCTGTTGATTATCTCTGTTACCCCCTTTCTTCTTAGACTGATCAGAGGAGTCATTTTTCTCTAGGCCACCTGGGCTTACAGAGTCTGAATCCATACCTGGATAGTTGTTCAACTTTCCCCCAGGAATGGCCTGTCCTTTCCATCTTTGGATTCCAGTGAACATTTTCCCAGGTTCCAGGATGGCTAAAGCGTCTCCCTCCAGAGCTCCAGGGACTAAGGTCCTTGAAATCTCTTTTCCCTTCTTAGGGTCCATCTCAGTCTCTGCTTTCCCCTGGCACCGGGTTAGAGCCTCCTGAAGAATAACATGACTCTCATGTCGCCTCAGCCGGGCTTCCTCCCAAAGGCCCAGCCCAGGGCCTCGACTCAGAGAAGACGCCTGCAGCCACATCTCCCACAGCTTTTCAGCAGGAAACTCTACGGCAAGCCTCTGCAGGTAGCTCTCCAGGTGGCGCTGAGCATCTGGGCTGGCCCTACAACCCTCACTCAACTTTAGGTCAGCCACCAAATCCTGACAATCCAGGTTGAACCAGGTCATCTGGGAAAAAGAGAGGGGAATTAGCATAAATATATAAGGCCAAGAGTCATTTCTCAGTGGGCAAATGGTCTGCAGACATAAACAAACAGGTCTCAAAAGAAGAATTACAAACCATTAACAGCCATATAAAGGGTTGTTCCAAACAGCTAATAATAAAAGAAATGCAGATGGAAACAACTTATGGGTTTGTACTCACACTCAGCAAACTGGCAATTATGACAAAAGATAGAAATTGTCAATGTTAGAAAGACTGTGCAAAGACAGACCCACAGATGCATTGTTGGTGGAGTTGTGACTATTAGCCCAACCATTTTGGAAAACAATTTGTAATTATGTTAAAAAAAAAAAAGAGAGATTTGTATGTTCATAGCTTTTGACCCAGAGATCCTATTGTTAGTTAGGCATGTACCCAACAAGCTCAAAGACAGTTTGAAGACTTTTTTTTTTTTTTTTTGCAGAGACAGGGGGCCTTTGATGTAGAATACTGCATTTATTTTCAGACATGGTTGATGTATGGTTTGTCTCGTGCAATTGCTATTCCTCTCCCTTTCTTTTTTAAGTCTTTGTTACAAAGGATAGCTCATTGGGTAGTTGAGGGAGTGGGGAATATTCAGAAGTATAGGTCATGTAAAAACAAAAGACATCAATAAGATGGAAAAAAGAGAGAAGGTGGAAATGAAGTCAGATTAAAATCATTGAGGTCTCAGGGCTAGGAAAACATATGACACTAATTGGACCAAAGGTTACTGAATTTGAAACTATAAGGGAATTTAGAGATCATCCAATCTAATAGCTTCCTATTATGGAGGAGGATACTAGGGTTCAGAATGGCTAGAATTTGTGTAAGATCATATAGGTGGAAAGTAGCAGTCTGAATTCAAACACAGATCCTTTAACTCCAAATCCAGTACAATATCAACTTTATACTAGAATAATAATGACAACTGACATTTCAATAATATTTCTTTCTGTTAAAAAGTGCTTCATATCCATTATTTTGCTTGAACTTCACCACATTCCAATGAAGCAGATAATCAAAGTTATTATTTCCATTTACTGGTTGAGACAGTGGAAGTTTAGCTCAGAAGTGATTTGTTTGTGGTGTCAAAGCTAATAAGTGATAGAGCTGGGACTCCATCCCAGGTATTCCTTTGCCACATCTGGACCTTGGCCTCCTTGGCACAGCCTTCCAACCAGATGACCTCAAAGGAGTCTTCTAATTCTGAATCTTTGTTATTCAGTCATTTTCAGTCATGTCCAACTCTCCCTGGCCCCATTTGGGGGTTTCTTGGCAGAGATACCAGAGTGGGTTGTCATTTCCTTCTCCAGCTCATTTTGCAGATGAGGAAACTGAGGCCAGCAGAGTTAAGTGACTTGCCCAGGGTCACAGAGTTAGTGTTTGAGGCCATATTTGAAGATGAGTCTTCCTGACTATATGCCAGGCTCTTTGCATACTATGGTGCCCCCTAATTGCAATTCTAGATCTATCATCCTATCAAATGTTTAAAGATAGCTTTGCTTTCCCCCTCATTTTAGCACCCCCATGCCTGGGACTCCTCTTAGGAGCAAACATCTCCAGGTTCCTTCAGCTGGTCCTCATGTGGCATCCCTCAAGGTCCTTTATCGACCTGGTTTGGCTTCTTATTGGACACTCTGAAGTTAATCATTGTTCTTCCTAAAATGTGGACCCTGGAATTGAACACAACCCCGCAGGTGTGTTCTATTCAGGGCAGAGCACAAGACAGCGATCACCTCCCTATTTCTAGAACTTCTCCCCTCTTATTGAAGCCCAAGCTCATATTGGCCCTTTTAGCAGCAAAACCCCCAAATATTTTTCAGAGAAAATGTTGTTTAACTTTTCTTTCCCCATTGTGGACTTGAAATGTTGTTTCACTGAACCCAAGTATAAGACTTTACACTTATCTCTATTACATTTCACCTTATTAGCAAGGTGGAGCAGTGGAGTGAGCACCAGGCCTGGAATCAAGAAAACCCTGGGCAAGTCCCTTCTCTATGTTTGCTTCAGTTTCCTCATCTGTCAAATGAGCTGGAAAAGGGAATGGCAGATCACTACAATATTTTTTTTGCCAAGAAAATGCCAAATGGAGTCATGAAGAGTTGGACATGAATGAAATGCCTGAACAACAACAATGTTCTAGCTTGTCAAGATCTTTTTGGATGCTTCCTCCATTATCCTTGCCAGTCACATAATCATTGTGTGAACTGTCCCTTCCAGCTTGATATCACCTGAAAGTTTGATAAGGACACCATTTATGACTTGCGAAAAAGGGTTAAATTGCAGAAGACCAAGCCTGCTGGGCATCTCCCTCCAAGCTGACACTGAACCATTAATGGACCACTCTGACTCTGGCCATTCAACCAGCTTCAAATCCATCTAACTGTGATACTGTCTGGCCCATATGTCTCCATAGTTTAGAAAAAATAAAAATGAGAGGCTTTGTCAAAAACTTTGTGAAAACTCAGTGCAACATGCAGCATTTTAAAGATTTGCTCTACCCTAGGAAAGGAAATAAGATTAATCTGATATGAACTGGCATTAAATCCAACATGCATTTATTAGGTCTATTCTCTTTGCCAATTACTGTTAAGTGCTAGAGGTATAAAGAAAAAAGGCCAAAACAAAGCAAAATCACTAGTTCCTGACTTCAAGGAACTTACATTTTACTGGTGGGATACAACATGTTCACAGGTAAATTTTAGATATGTGTGTGAATGTGTATATATAATATAGCATACATAATGCACATAATATGTAACATAATGTAATATAATGTATAATAAGCAATAATATTTAATGTGCACCTGTATATTATATTGACATGTGCACATGTATAATATATATGTATGTTTATGTTATGTATCACAAATTAATTTCTTGGAAGAGAAGGAGAAGCAGGTGGAAAGATAACTAACATGAAGCCATTACTGTTTCCTCTTCTAAATTTTCACTAGCCATCCCTTTACTAATACAGTCTAACATTCTGCCAAAAATAGAAGTCAAGCTTACTAGCCTAGAGTTCTCAAACTCTACTTCTTCCTTCCCTTAAAATTTTTATCTAGTCAATATTATCCTTTCTCAGATGTTTATCTTCCATTCTTCATTATAATTCAGACATTAGGGATAATGTCTCAGCAACTGCATCTGCTAATTCTCTCAGGTAATTTGAAGTCAAAGGGTTACTAAGAGCTCTCCTACTATAATATTTCCTCACTTATCTTGGCACTAAAATATCATCTACCATTTTTGTTCCATTCTTCCCAGACCAAAGGTCATTCTCTTTGCCAAAAAGAATTGAGCATCTCTAACTAGGAAGCTGTTGTTGATCATTGCTGTCCCATCACCCCAAGCAATGGTCACATTCCTTCTTTGTTACTCTTTTGATTCCCCAGTCTGCAAACAATGACTCCCTAATTCATTTTCCTTACCATCTTCAGCTTGTTTTGAGATTTAGAACTTCTGATATTATTCATACAGTAACATACTATGCTTTTAATTAATAATAACAACTTTTTCCCAGGGTTGTTGTGAGGATAAAACGAGATCATTGAATACTTTGCAGACCTTAAAATGCTATATAAATGCTAGATGTTATCATTATTATTTTCATATTCTGTTATCTGCCCTGGCTTCCATTTGTTTGTACATATATTTAAAAAATCTAAATTGGTTGGTCCATTTAATCCACTACAACCCTTAGATATATATTCACACAAATAGTTATGTAGGTATCCATCCCTCATTTTGTGAAACTGAATTTTTAAACTGGAGTGAACAACTTTACATTTATTCCTCTGAAATTTCCTGTATAATTGAAGTGACTATGACTAAAGAGACACATTCCTTGATGGACAATGTTTTCATTGGTTATGAGCCTTTCAGCATTGATCTGGGTTGGTTCTCAGAAGACATACACATTGTTCGTAATTGGATCATACCTAACACTTTTCCATATTGGTGGAGAATTGCATGAGCTTCTGTTCAATAGGCATGGCCTTTGAGGGTCAACACTCTATCAGATGTGGGAATGGAGGAGGCCTCTGAGAAGGACGTCAGTGGAGGCCTACTTAACACAGGAATTATTAAACTTCTGGAATTGAATCATTTCCACATCTGGCCCTAAATTCCTTTTCTGTCCTTATCTCCCAAGCCTCCTCATTGCATACCATCTGTTTTAGTGTTGCCAGCCTTCTAAGCATCTCCCAAACATGCCTTATGCATTCCTCTTTTCAGTTTTGTTTCCATGCCTGGAATGTGCCCTCCTCTGCTATCTTATCTCCCTGTCCTTCATTCTTCTTTCTCCTCATATCCTTCTCCCCCAGTGGCTCTAAGCAAACAGCCTGCTTAGTGCTCTCCAAACACTCTTTTCACATTCCTCCCTCCAGTCTAAGTTTCACACTATTCTCTCTACCTGAAATACACAGGATCTTCTTCCAGTTTATACCCTCTCCTATGGAACTCTTATTCCTGAGCATGATATTTCCTCATTGAAATTTTATCCACACTTTGTTGTTGTTCAGTAATTTTCTGTTGTGTCTGACTCTTTGCGAATCCATTTGGTGTTTTCTTGGCAAAGACTGGAGTGTTTTGCTGTTTCCTTCTCAAACTCATTTGACAGATGAGGAAACTGAGGCAAACAGGGCTAAGTGACTTGCCCAAGGACACATAGCTACTAAGTGTCTGAGGCCAGATTTAAACAGAGGAAGAGGACTCTAGGCCCGGCACTTGGCACTCAGCTCTCTATCCATTGTGCCACCAGCTGCCTGTGCCACTCCTCTTGGAATCCTTCCCTGAACCCTGGCCTCCTTCTTAGTCAGGAGGGATCTCTCCTTCCTCTAAATTTCATATTCTTCTGTTTGTACCTCATTTATGGCATTTAACCTATTAGCATATTCTGATATTATAATAAATTGTGTGTCCATCTCCTACTGGCTGCAGTCTTTTTAATGGCAGGGACAAGTAGCTGTATCTAGTCTAAAGAACTCCTAGTCTAATGGGGGGGGGGGCAGGTGCACACAAATAATTGTAATACCAGGGAGAGTTGGTTAGTTCAAAGGAAGAAATGAGAGGAAGGGCTAGGAGAAATGTAAATTAGAAATGCAGCTATCAATCAATTAATCAATAAACATGTATTAAGCTGGGGCAGCTGGGTAGCTCAGTGGATTGAGAGTCAGGCCTAGAGACGGGAGGTCCTAAGTTCAAATCTGGCCTCAGACACTTCACAGTTGTGTGACCCTGGGCAAGTCACTTGACCCCCATTGCCTACCCTTACCACTCTTCCACCTAGGAGCCAATACACAGAAGTTAAGGGTTAAAAAAAAACAAGAAAGAAACATGTATTAAGCTCCTACTGTATGCCATGCACCATATCAAGTGCTGACTATATAAAAAAAGTCAAAAGATAGTTCTTGCCCTCTAGGAACTTACAGTCTAATGGGGAGACCAAATGTAAACAAATATATACAAAGCAAGCTGCCTACAAATAAATAGCAGAGAATGAACAGAGGAAGGCACTAGACTTAAGGGGAGTTAGGGAAGAGTTCTTGTAGAAGGTGGGATGTTTGTTGGGCCTTAAAGCAAGCTAGGAAGGTCAAGCAGACAGAGCAGAGTATGGAGAGCATGCCAGTTA
Source organism: Gracilinanus agilis (assembly GCF_016433145.1). Lineage (NCBI taxonomy): Eukaryota > Metazoa > Chordata > Mammalia > Didelphimorphia > Didelphidae > Gracilinanus > Gracilinanus agilis. The sequence goes on along the minus strand of NC_058131.1, from coordinate 337,250,961 downwards.
TGGGGGACAGCAGAAGAAGTGCCCGGAGCCAAGAGATAGAATGTCTTATTGGTGGAACAACCAGGAGAACAGCATCATTGGATTGAAGAGTGTGTGTAAAAAAGAAAGGCATAAGAAAACTGGAAAGGTTGGAAGGGGATAGGTTATGAATGGCTTTGAAAGCCAAACAGAGCATTTTGTGATTGCTCATGGATGCAATAAGAAGCTACTGGAGTTTATTGAATGGGGGCAGGGGTGTGTGGAAAGGGAAAGGTGGGTAATTTAAGGATAGATCTCATAACAATAAAAAAGCATATTTTTGTATAAAAAGTAGGAAAAAAAAGAAATGGGAGGAAGGAAATGGAATCTCATTTTCATGGAAGGGGACCATGTGGGGCATGGCAGAAAGGGAAGGCACATCTAAGGAGAAGAAACATCTAAGTTTGGTTAATTAAAGAAAGGGAGAGGTTTCCCTACAAAGCCCTCAAGTAGGATGGCAGGGATTTTGTAATAAAGGGGTAAGAGGAGATGGTAATGAGGGGGTCACCAGGGGCCTAGGTGCCAGTAATTAAACTAGCTGGAGATTGGAGTTGATGTTATCAGAGGGGAGCCGCCTCAGCTGAGCTGCCCAGTGAGTCTCCACAGCTAGCTGCAGGCTCCCTTAAGATGTTGGGTTGATGGCCCCTCCCTGCTGAGGTAACTGACTCCCTATTGGTTGAGAGCAGAGCCCAGCGGAAACCGCAGTTCAACTTCCTCCCAACAATGGAAGCTTAGCTTTTGCTTTCACAATAAACCCCTACTTCTCAAAATTCTGTCCTCCCCTTAGTCTCCTTAGCCTTGAAGGTGTTAGAGTAATCACAGGAATTCACAGATTAAGGCTAAGGGATTTATTTGAACTGAAAGGGAAAACTGCTAAGCTGTTGCTAAAGGCAACTGGCAGTTGCTGGCAAAGGACACAAAGGGCTTTGACAGGCTGAGGGCAACCAGCCCCAGCCAGAGATAGCTAGAGTCTGGCTTGGTGTTATTTGATCAGCTAGATACACAGATGATGTCATTGAGTTGTTCTAGAGATGGCCCTAACCACTAGGATACGCTATCTAAGATCCTACCCACGATCCACCTCCCTTCCACCTAGGCCCAGGGGGAAAGATCAGGGAAAGCAAGTTGTCTGGGTGAGGTCAAGGGAAAAAAGAACCCCAAGGTTGAGTTGCAGGGCCTTATATAGTCACAGCCCAACTGCTGGTTAGCACCTGGTATCTGGCACCTGCCACCCCAGAATTCTATTCTGATAACTGCCAGGATTGCCTAGGGTAATGTTGCAATGCAAGAAACCCTGCATTACAATTTCCATTTCAGACACCAGGGATAGTGTGAACAAAAGCCCTGAGATTATGGCAGAGAAGTGACTTGATTGCCAGGCAAAGTAGCTTACTTTTTATTTTGTAGATACTAAAAGTTTTTGATAGAAGAGTAACCTTTTCCATTAGGACAATGCAGCAGGATATGAAGGATAGCTTGGAGAGGGGAGAGGCTGAAGGCAGGGAGCCACAGTAATCTTGGATGTGGGCAGTAGTATTCTGCCCAGAGGCAAGCTGGGTGGATGAGAAAAGTGGCTTCCAACTTTTTGCAGAGCTTGTTGGACCTGACCAGTAGAAGGTAAACTCCTTGAGGGCAGGGACAGTCTCACCACGGTCCAAGTGGCCACATAATAGGCATGTCAAAAAATTCTTATGGATTGATTGATATAACTTCCTCCTGCACTATCTATTGTTTAAGTGACAACCTGATCGCCTTAAGAAGTCCAAAAAACTGAGAACATGAATAAGTTTGAGAACCAAGAGCAATACTAGAAATTATGCTGGATTTGGAGTCAAAAGACCTGGATTCAAATCCTGTCACTATTACTTATTAGTTGTATGACTGAGCAAGTTCCTTCTCTCAGAACCTCCTTCTCCTCATCTGAAATATGTAATCTTTTCTGTAATATATAGAATACTTCCCTCACTGGGTTGTTGAGAGGAGCAAATAAAATAGTGTGTCACAAAATCTGCAAACCTTTAAATTCCATATCATTGGCAGCTATTATTATTTTAGCTTAGGACAGGAAGAATTTCCTAAAACAATTACAGTTTTCCACCAATAGAGAGGACTGCCCAGGGAAGTAGTGAACTTCTTCTCCGTGGAAGGGTTTTGATTAGTAACGGGTACTATATAGATGGAATTCCTGCATGATATTGGTAATGGCTCATTTTCTAGCATGCTCTGAAATTTGCTAAGCTTTTTCTTCACATTAACTCTATGAGTTGGTAATTCAGGAATTATTATCTTCATTTTGCAGATGAGAAAATGAAGGCTCAGAGCATCTAGTCCAACCCCTTGATTTTACTGGTGAGACCAGAGAGATTTGTCCTTAAGGAAACATACCGAGGGTAAGAGCCCCAAGATAGTTTGATGCTTCCTTGACCCCATTTGACTAGGACCCAGTGGATGATAATGAGGGACGTCAGTCTTTTTAGTGCCAGAATTAGAACAGAGGTCACTTGGCTCCAAAGATGGGGCTTTTCCCTCTATCTATACCCCTGTCCCCGAATCACACACTTCCCCACTACCTTGGGGGAAAGGTCAAATGAGCTGACCTCTGGAGTCTCAGCTATGAAGTTATACATTTTAAGGTTTTAGCTAAATTTGTGAAGTGAATAAGGTTAGTATTCCTGGGGAACAACCATTGTTTTCATTAAGGAGGCTGACCTAGGCCTTCCTCCAGTCATCTACCAAGCCCTAGACAGATGGGCTGAAGGGAGCACTGGTCTGGCTGGGGGCTCTTACCCTGGGGTGTTTCATTCCTCCTGCAAAACAGATGCAAATAGCAATGAATGTAACCAATTTTCAGCAGCTTGTGAAAAACCTAATCTTTCCCTCCATTAATTTAGTATCCGACAGAGAGCTGTTAGGCAGCGTGCAGTATAGAAACATTTTCTCCAGAGGCACCATCTTTCCACGGATTAAAGGAACTTGTTTTTAGATAAATGACTTAATATACATGGAAGCACACGGAGCCCAGAGATGGGAAAGGGTGACATCAATCCAAGTTTGTGGCATGATTATATTAGTATTATTTAGGGTGGCATGGCTTCTGTATCATCTAACCACCCACTACTACACTTTCCCCTCTAGTATATCTTCCCCAGTCGACCACATCTTGCCAGAGGCGTCCAGTTCCTCGGTGTCAGACCATTGCCTTTCTGTCCTGTGCCCAAACCTATGCCCTCACCACTTCTTCTTGGAAACCTGTTCCGAGAGTTTGTGCATGAGGATATGTTGGTATTCTCTGTCTCTGACTAACGAGGCTTCCCAGGCCAGCCATGCGTCTGCCACCCTTCCAAAGGGTGTTTAAAAAGATCCCAGCAATACCTCCTCTTAAACCACCACTGTCTGGGAATGGGTAGCATGGGGATAGGGAAAGAGCACTGATGAGAACCTGAGATGCAATTCTATTTACCATATATGTGATAGTAAATTACAAGTCATAGGCCTAAGGCTATCCAGCTTGGGAAGCAGTAGACCTGGGTGGGATTGGATCTCAAGTCTTTTGACTCCAAATCCAGAGTTCTTCCTATTCTTCCTGTTACTATGAAGACCAAGTTATTTCATCCATCTGGACTCTGTTTGCTCATCTATAAAACAGAGGGACGAATCTAGATAATCTCTAAGGTCCCTTCTGACTTCAAAGTCCTTGATCCTGATGATGAGATGCCCTCCCCATTCTTTGCCAGATCTTGAAGGATTTATCTGTGACTTTCTATTATTTCAGGCTATCAGTCTTTCCCTTTGAACACTCGCTTCCCCACAGAATGTTCAGTTTTAAGGGACTAAGTGTTCTTTTTGCTCTTGGCTCTCTCTACCCTCTCCTCCTGGGTCCAGGAAGAAAACAGAAGAGAGGGACAGGGATGGGGATTACTCTTGCAATTTTATTGGTATACAGAACTCTTGAAGGAGGAAACTTAGCAATTCAGGTAAAAACTTTATGGTCTTTTTTTTTCTTTTAAAACTTTTACCTTCCATCTTAGAATCAGTATTGTGTATTGAAGGCAGAAGAGTGATAAGGAATAGGCAAGAGGCTTAAGTGATTTGCTCAGGGTCACACAGCTAGGAAGTGTGTAAGGTCAGATTTGAACCCAGGATCACCCATATCTAGGTCTGGCTCTCAGTCCACTGAGCCACCCAGCTGCCCTCTGACACCTTATACTCTTAAGAGAGTTGACTAGAGCACTTAGAGGTTAAGCAACTTACCCAAGGTCACACAGAATTGAGGCCAGTTTCTAGCACAGTGGAGTCAGAAGAGCTCTGTTTTGGGATCAGAAGACTTTGGTTCAAATCCCTCTTTAACCATTTGCTATAGTATGTGTGACTTTGGGCAAGTCTCTGTTCCTGGTATTAGCAAACTACAATCCATGGACCAAATCTGATCATTCTTAGCTCAGGGGTTACACTAAACCAGATGATTAGCTGGCTTTGATTTGTGGGCTGTAGTTTGCCAACTTCAAGATTGATGACCTTAAAAGGTCCTTCTAGGGATAGCTGGGTGGTTCAGTGGATAGAGCTGCAGGCCTAGAGATAGTAGGTTCTGGGTTCAAATGTGGCCTCAGATACTTCCTAGCTGTGTGACCCTGGATAAGTCACTTAACCCCAACTGCCTCACTCTTACCACTCTTATGCCTTGGAACCAATACTTAATATTGATTCAAAGATGGAAGGTAAGGGTTTAAAAAAAGAGAAAAAAGAAAAAAGATCCTTTCATTTGTAAGTCTTAAGATCCTAGTTAAATTTGGCTAAGTCACTTCTGGATCTCATTTTGGTCACCTACAAAATGAAGGGGATGGGCTAGATGACTTCTTTGTAGTACTAAATCTATGACCATTTGTTGTTGGAATCATACCTTCTTATCAGGCCAGGAACATAAGAATTGCCCTCTTTTTACTATCCAGTAATTTTTTCATTCAAAGCACTTCGAGCCTCATCATATGTATACACATGCATACTCTCAGTTAACATTAGGGTCATAGAAGTTGCAAGCCAGAAAGGATCTTAGAGAAAATCTAGTCTACACGCCTCATTTTTTATTATGAAAATCTGAGGCCAAAGGCAGACATGACTTACCCAAGGTCAAGTGTCTAGTCTCCCCACTTTCTCTACCATTATCTATACCCCTATTGATTAAATATTGGCAAAGGGGAAGGAGAAAACGCAGAATACTATAAAATAGTGAGGTGGTAAGGGGAGAATGCAGGGGAGAGTCTTCATAAGTTTTAGAGCTTGAAAGGACCTTATAGATCATTTAGTCCAATTTTATTTGATAGCTAAGGAAATGCAGGCCCAGAGACAAGAACTTGCCTAAGGACACTCAGGTTAGTAAGTGGTGGATAGGAGATTAGATCTCACATCCTTTGACTTTAAGTCCAAGGTTCTTCCTGTTGTAATCTCTAATGGAATATTAAAAAACAACAACAAAAAAAAAACAACATGGTCTAGATCATGTATAGGCCAAGGCTGGTCCTGGGATGACGGAGAGGATTCTGAAGTGCGATTTCCTCTTCTGCACCAGAGAAAAGGGAAATTGAAAATAATCCATATCTGAACTACAATTTCCTATCTCATAATTGTCCTGTGAAACAGGTAAGCAGGGTAAGCATTATTATTCTGATGTTACAGATGACCAAATACTGCTTAATGATAATTGCAAACTGAGGTTCCCAAAGAGGAAGTGACTTGCCTCAGGGCCACCAACCTAAGAAGTGAAAACCCAGAGCCAGATGTTCTAGCTACCAGTACAGAGCTCTTTACAAGACTGGCTGCTTCAAGTTCTTTGTCTCCAAGCTGAGAAGAGTAACCCATTCACCTTATTGCAAAATCGATAGAGATGGAGGAGGGTTTCCAGGTCTGTCCTCTGCCTCTCTATGGCCATGTAGAAGTGGGTCAGCTTGGCCTGGAAGGTGCTCTTGGTGGCTACGAAAGCTGCGATCTCTGGGGTTTCAGCTCCTTGGAATTTAGCTGCTTGTTTTGACAGCTCTAAACCCCGGTTGTAGTGAGCCTGAAGGAGGAGAGAAGGGATCTTAACTCAGTTCTGTTCGAATTCAATAAACAATTATCAAGTGTCCACTGAATGCACAGCCCTGGTTTTGTCCCTAGTGCATCTGCAGGGTTTGTTAGAAAAGAAAAATGGGAAATATCCATATACTGTGGCTCTGAGCTGGTTGTGTTGGAAAGAAGAAGACTCCTTTGTATTAGAACACGGTGGATCTAGGAATCTGGTGAGCTGGGCGGTTTTCTCTCTGTATTTGGCATCTGTTTCCCTCTGGTATGTGTGTGCCTTGTGTATTGGGCTGTACTCTAAACTGCCTGAAGTCTTAGGTAGAGAATACACCAAAGGGACAGCCAGTGATTGCTCTTTCACAATGACTGAGGCAGTTGAATTCTGGAGAGCAGCTTCTTTTTCCTCCCCTACTGACTCAGGTGTGCCTACATCAGAGGGTTGACAGTCAGTAAGGATTAGGTGGGCAGTGATTTTGTTATGATGATAATAACAGATAGTTTGGAGAAGCAGATAAATGTGTCAGGGCCAAATAGAGCTTTAAGTCAAGAGCCAGAGATTGACAGGCTTCAGTGAAGAAAGGAGGGGGCTAAACACTCCTGGATCTCCAACCCCTCCCCCTCTAACTGCTTCTGCTTCAGTTGGTAATGAAGACAGGAATAAGATTCTTCTAGTAAGTTTCAGTTATGGCTGAAACCCCAATTGATGTTCCTTTTCTTAAATTTATATTCCTCACAGGTCAGTATGATGAGTATATAGAAATTAGTTATCTAACAGTTGAGGACAGAGGAGATCTTCTTAAACTGGCAGCCAACAGGATTCAAACTAAATGTACAGACTGAGTTGTGAGTATCTTCTCAAATAATTATCAGGCACAGATTTGAAGGTAAAGGTTATATTAAGTAATAACAAAGAAAACTAGAAAGGGTAAATGAGGGTTCTAGGATAATGAGAGGAAACCCTGAACTGCTAAGTAGATGCTACCCTTCCCCCTCCCCACAAGAGGGGAGGAAGCACTTAACTGAAACTCGCTCTCTTGCTATTGATAAATATTTTACTCACTAATCGCTAAGTAACTATATAATTATATTAATGAAGAATAGTAATAACAAACAGGCTAACCCTATGAGTAGAAACCAACTGGCTTATGCTACAATGGCCACCTCAGGAGAAACCCCAAGTCAGGAGTAGCAAGCAGAGTGTCTGCTCACATCCCCTCCCACAAATTAACTGTCTCCAACCCTTCTCAACTGCCCCCTCACCCAAATTTCTCCAGGGGGGTCCCCTGGAATTCTGGGTGAGGCTATCCCTGTACCTTTGCAGGGATTCCATGCTTTGCATCTCCACACAACAATTTCTGTCTCTCCATACCCTTTTCCCTCATCCTAACACTTCTATTATTTCATCGACCTCAACTAAAGAAAATTTCCTTAGACATACCGTAGCCTGTTGGAAGAATTCCTCAAATTGCTCATGAGATTTTTCCACCCGCTCGAGGCTCCATTCCAAAGGTGTCAGTGCCTTAAGCCATGTACTTCCTTCCCTGTCAATCCATTCACTGATCTGGGAAGGCAATGAAATGAGATATGAGTGGGTGGCTGAAGAGATGCCCTTTGTGTGTTCTAAACCACTCCAGAGTCTATTACCTTTGGGAAGGAATTGCTCACAGGTTATACCATTCTGATTTCCCCAAACTTCCTTTCTACCTGCATTCCTTTGTTACTCCTTTGCTCAAAAACTTTATGTGGCTCCCTATAGCTTATTGATGAAAGTTCAAATTCTTCTAGCTGGCATTCAGGGACATCTATAATGTAATGTCTTTTTACTTTTCCAGCTGCCTTCTATACCACTCCCCCTACTATAGGATCTAGCAAAATTGAACTGCTCCTTACCCTCATTCCCAAACATGCCCAGTGCTCTCCCACTTCCACAACTGGGTCTGGCATTTTCCCTTATGCCTCCAATGTCCTTCCTTCCTATCTTCACCTACTGAAGCCTTCCTCTCTGGCCAATAAAAAGCTTCTCCATGGGACCTCACATAGTACTTTGTACCCTTCTAAAGGATTAAAAAAAAGTCATGTCCTATAATATCGTATCTGTGTTCTTCTTGTTCCCCTAGTCTATGAGCTCTATGAGAAGATGAGAAAACATATCTTTTTCAGTGACTAGCATGGGCATAGCAGACCATTTAATAAAAGTTTATTGAATGGTGCATTAATTAAAACTGCAGAGACTGAACCACTGAGCCTAAGAATTCAACAGAGCTAGTGCTTGGGCCTTAGAGGAGCTTCCCAGAGTCATTTGTGTCATCCCCCTGCCTCAGGACATGGATGTACTGCTTTATTTTCTACATCTTCAGAGGAGATTCTCTGCACAAGAACCTTTCTTCCTTTTTAAGAAGTAGAGGTTTAGAGTTTAGGGAGACCTAAGAATATCCTCAGTTTTCCAAGATGAAAAAACTTCACTTCTCCAGAGAATGCTTAGATTATAGACCTAGTTCAGGTGAATGCTTTGGGGGGTCGGGCATCTTAGAATCCCATAGTTGAAAAGAATCTCAGGGGCCATTAGTCTAATTTCCACCTAAACATGAATCTCTTCTATAACATTCTGATGTACCACAGAGCAGCCTCCATCTGAAGACCTTCAGCAAAGAGGAATTTGTGCCATTTTTTTTTATATTGAGGTGAACTTTGCTTTTTTTTATATTGAGGTGAACTTTGCTTCCTTTGGCCCAGGGGGAAGGGGTGGCTGGGATTGATGTATGTTAGGTCCTCTTGGCCCTTTCCTAGGGGAGTGAGCCTGTGGACACCATCCTAAGGCTTCACTTCCTGAGGTAAGCGTAGTTGGCTCAGGTGAGCCAAAGGCCAAAGCCCCTGCCCCTTCGATCCTTGCTCACCTGATGGAACTCAGACTCCAGCTCACTTGTTTGCACCAGAGATTCCAGTCTTTCCAGGCTCTTGTTAGATGTGGTCACCAGTATGTGTACCCGTTCTTCCACTTGACTGTAGAGGGCCATTGCCAAAGCCATACTGTTCCTGAGGACCAAGAAGGAATCACAGATAATGAAGGATAGAATCCCAGAATGGGAAGGGACCTCAATGCACATTTAGTCCAAACTAGACCCCCAGGTTCTGGCTCTTCTGGGGTATGCCAACCAGAGACTGCTTTAGCCAGCTCACAAAGGGGTGCAACTGGTCACAAGAAGGAATAGGTTAAAAGTGGATGACTTAAAACAGGCTATCTCTACTGCCTTCCATTTATCTAAACATTACCTATACTATCTTCTTTAGTAAAGAAGTATTTTCTGTTTTTTTGTTTTGTTTTGTTTTGTTTTTAGCTGCTAGGGCCTTCACCTCTGAGATTACTTTCCATCTACTTTGTATCTTGCATATCACTTTCTTGTTTCTCCCATTAGAATATAAGCTCCTTATGGGCAGGGCTGTGTATTGATTTTTTTTGGAGATTTTTGCTTCTCTTTGTATCTCAAATGCTTAGCACAGTGCCTGACACATACTAAATGCTTAATAATTGCAAGTTGATCAACTTTTTCAAGATTATATCCTGCAATCTGGCCTCAGATACTTTCTAGCTATGAGACCCTGAGCAAGTCACTTAACCCCCATTGCCCAGCCCTTACTGTTCTTCTGCTTTGGAACCAATATACAGTATTGAATCTAAGATGGAAGGTAAGGGTTTTAAAAAAAAAGATTCCATCCTCTAGTATTATAAGTAATTTGAGGCTAGGACTTGATCTGACACTTCTAAAATGCCTTACATTGTATTTACTTAGCGGCTCTAGTTTGACCTGGAGTTAGAAGGTGATATTGTACTGTCTTCTAAGATTTTTGGAGGTAGGTTGGCCTTTCTGCAGTGGCTAATGCCATTTTATAGTTGGAATATATTAATTTCCTCTTTTTGTCTTTTGAATGTCTATCCATCTTTATCTCTCAACTCAAATAATAATAGCTAGTGCTTTAAGGTTTGCAAAGTACTTTATAATGTCTCATCTTATCCTCGTTCCAACCCTGGGAGGTAGGTGCTATTATGATTATTATTTTTTATAAATTTCATCATTTTATAGATGAGATAATTAGGTAGATTGAAGACAAGTTATTTAGTAGCTGTGTGGCCATTGTTTGATGGGCTAGGAGGTGCTTGATGTTGGATTTGAATTGAGATCTTCCTTACTCTAGGTCCAGCATTTGATATACTGTATTCATTCGCTGCCTCAAATGTCACTTCCCAGAGGTGAACTGGTCTAACCATTCTGACAATTTGGAACCATGCCCCAAGGCTACAAAACCCTGCAAACTCTTTGACTCAGCAATGGCCCCTACTAGTCCTCTATTCCAAGGAGATCAAAGAAAAATGTGTATGTACAAAAATATTTAGAGCAGCCCTTCCTTGGTACAAAGAATTGGAAGTCCATCAGTTGGGGACTAGCTGAACAAGACATGATGTTTTATTGTGATGGAATATTATTGTACTGTAAGGAATGAGGAGCAGGATGGTTTCACAAAAACCTGAGAAGACTTATGTGAACTGATGCAAAGTGAAATGTGTGAACCCAGTAACAGCGATATTGTAAAGATAATTAACTGTGAACAGATTTAGCTACATTGATCAGTACAATGATCCAGCAATTCATGACTTAAAACAAAAAATTTTATCCACCCAGAGAGAACAGAACTCATAGTGTAGACTGAAGCATACTTTTTCCACTTTATTTTTCTTTTAAAACATGGTTAATATGGAAATATGTTTTACATGACTTCACATAGGTATCATATTGCTTGCCTTCTAAATGGGTGGAGGAAGGGCTAGAGGGAGGAAGAGAACTTGGAACTCAAATGAAAAAAAAAATGTTAAAAAAAGTCAATTCTGCCAAAACCCCCAAACAAATCCCTGAGATTGTGTGGATAGGAAAAGAATACTGGGTTTGGAGTCATAAGACCTGGGTTTGAATCTTGGCTCTGATGCATTCTTGCTGTGTGACTATTAGCTAAAAAGAATTAATTAACCTTTCTGAGCCTATTTTCCCTTATGCTAAATAAAGTATGCTTAAAAATTTTTTAACATTATATATGACTTCATTTGTACAGGGAACTGCTGATAGGGCAATTCCTTTTGTCTGCAACTTAAAACCTTAGAAAATTATCTGTGTATCCTGAGAGGTTAAATCATTTGCCTGTGGTCAGAATATGTCCGAGGCAGGACTGGAACCCAGATCTTTCTAATACCAAGACCAGCTTTCAACTCATTATACTATGCTGCCTCTTAGCTCTCAAAGGCAGTTCCTAATATTTATATTACCTATCTCACAGGGTTATAAGGAAAATGCTTTTTGAAATCTTAAGGCATAATAGAAGTGGGAGTTAATGTTATTCCACAATCCTTCCAGTCATTAATGAACCTCTCCCCTCTAGACCTTAAAGAATCCTCTGTACCTCATTTATTAACTTTCTTTATTAATAAATTAAATTTATTAATTTATTTAACTTCCTATATTACCAACCAAGTAAAATTCAAGATTCTCTACTTGGCATTCAAGGCTCTCCACAATATGGCACCATGCTACTGTTCTGTCTGTATCTCATCTTACGCTTTTTCAAATGTTCTATGTTCTGATCCAAATGGACAATCCTTGGAACTCATCCTGCTCCTTGAACTCCACCCAGCTTTTGTTCTGTCACTTGGATCTAGAATGCTTCCTTCTCCTTCTTTGCCTATTGTCTCAACTGAACTTGAATAAAAGTTATTCTTGTGCAACTAAGCTATCACCTCCTTCAGGAAGCCTTCCTGTAACCCCTCCTCCCATCTGTACAAGGTTCTCCCCCTGACCTCTCTAGCATATTGATTGCCTTCCTTTAAGCTTTCTCACAATTGGAGTTTGAAAACATGGGATCTGATCACAGTACCAGGCAGCTGGGGGGGGAAGGGCATTGGATGAGCCCCAGTCCTGGGGTCAGGAAGACTTATCTTCATTGAGTTCAAATCTGGCCCCAGCCAATACTGTGCACGTGACTTAATAACTCTTTTTGCCTCAGTTTCCTCATCTATAAAATGATTTGGAGAAGGAAATGGCAAATCACTCCAGTATCTTTGCCAAGAAAATCCTAAATGGGGCCACAAAGAGTCAGACACAATTAAACCACAATAAACAACCCCTGACTGGGATTATTTTTTTTTCTACTATTCTCTGATTTTTCATTGTTGTCATTCAGTGATTTTGGTTATGTCTGACTTTTCATGACCCCATTTGGGACTTTTCTCAGCAAAGACACTGGAATGGTTTACCATTTCCTTCTCCATCTCATTTTATAGATGAGGAAACTGAGGCATATTGGGTTACGTGACTTGCCCAGGATCATATAGCTAAAAGAATCTGAAGCCAAATTTGAACTCAGGAAGATGTCTTGCTTGTCCCCAGGCCCAACTACCACATTATTAATGTCTCTGGTCTCGGTTTCTTCATTTGCAAAGTACTAAGGGTGGGAGAGAATCAGGATTTATTTTTTTACATTTAATAACTATACTTCAAAATGATAGGTTTTCTTTGTGATCCTCTGTTCTTTACCTCTGAGGAGGGGCACCAGGCTGCCAAAAGGGTCCTGGACACAAAGATGGACTCTGAGGTCCCTGACAGCTCTGAGTCTAGTCCTGTGATTCCAGCTCTGCTGTGACCTTTCCTAAACCCCCGTCTCCTCCATAGGCCTCAATTTCCCCATTTATAAAATGTCTCCATTAGTCAGGATCATCTCTAAGGTCCCTTCTAGTTCAAAATCCTATGATCAAATCATCCTTTTAACCATTCTTTCAAAAGAATGACAAAGAGGAAGGGCATAACATCTCCTTTCCCATGTGCCAGCTGAGTGCTGGGGCTGCCAGAGATCATTTTAGGAATAGAAAGTAGAGCAGAGCGTGGGAGTGGGCTGGGGGCTGGGAGAAAAAGATGGGCTGGACAGAATGAGCAGAAGGGGCCCAGGGGGATGCAACAAGAGAATGAGACCGAGAGGCTGGGGCTCTGCAGGGAAGCAGCGCCATCTAATGTCCAACATGGGCAGTGCCACTCTGCTCATGGGTCCAACTACCATGTCCAGGGGATGAGAGAAAGGTTGGGCTTCCCAGCTCAACATGGATTGCGTAAGGCTTGGATTAGGTTGGAAAGCCCCACCACTAGCATGAATTCTTGTGAGTCAGGGAAGGCAGGGAGAGGCAGCTACAGGGGAAGGACCTCCTCAAGATAAGAGCTGGACCTCAAATCAAACTTAGGTGGTCAGAACTGGAGCTAATCATTGACCGTGAAATGTTGGAGCGTGAAGAACCTTCGAGAATATTCATCTAGTCTAACATTCCCATTTTACAAGAAAGAGGATTGAGGCCCTGGGAGAGGAAGTCATTTGCTCAGGATCACCTAGGTAGGATGCAGGAGAGGGCTGCTTCAATCCTACACCTTCTGATTTCAACTCCAAAACTTTTCCTACTATATGGAAGACCTAAAGCAAGCCCAGAAGACAACTGTGGCCTAGAGATATTAAGTGAATTAACTGTTCAAGACCTCTTAAGGTAAAGAGTAATTAAAGCAAAATTTAAACCCAGGACTTCTGACTTCAAAGCTAAAATTCAAACCCAGATCTCTGACTTCTAAGTTAAAATTCAAATCCAGCTCTCTGACTTCTAAGCTAAAATTCAAACCCAGATCTTTTGACTTCTAATTTAAAATTCAGACCCAGATCTCTGACTTCTTTCTACTTTAAGAAAAGCCAGGAATTGAATTCAGTGAATGAACTGAGGATAGAGGGCCCAAGTCTCTTGACCCCATCACTCCTAGTCCAGGGCCCTTCCCACCCCCTGCTCTGATCTGATTGGCAGGACTGCATGATGCAAACATGGAAAGGATAGTCACTATTCACTCTTACCTCTTAATTCTGTATATTTATTGTTGTTTTTGGCAACCCGTTGCCCTAGGATAGCCCCAAATTCCTGTTGTCCTCAAATTTCCACCCGTTGTCTAGGCTCCCTTGCTGCAGAGACCTAAGTGTGACCAATCCTCCCTGGTTTGGCTCCCCACCTTGGTCATTTTCTACCCACTTTCCTACTCCTTTCTTTCCACCAAGATTACCAGTCACTTCTCCCAGAGCCATGTTTTCTTTTCTTCAAGTTAACATGGAATTTGCCAAGAAACTAATGATCCTAAGGGGCTAAGTGATGGGGGTTTATATATTACTCCAGGAGATGTAACACTTTAATTTCCCAAAATGAATGGACCACAGAACACTTTGGTGCTTGAAATATCTTGGCAGAATCTACAGACGAATGCAAAACAGTATAATGTAAAAAGTCAGAAAATCTGAGTGTGACTCTGACTCTGCTTCATACTAACTGGAGGCTTTTAGGCAAGGTATGAGACCTCTCCAGGCCTTTCCTTGTTTTATAAAGGGAGGGAATAAGTCCTAGTGACTTCTAAGGTACTTCTTAGCTCTGACAGTCTACGTTCTAAAGTCCTTTCCATCCCTGACATTAGATGTTTTTTATATTAAATTTGACAAATTAAAGAAAAAAACATTTGACTACCTCCTGAGATCAAAACATTGGCTAGGTTCTAGAAATATGAAGATAAAAGTGAAACAGATTCCACCCTCAAGGAACTTAGCTATTTTGACATTCTACCTTCTATGCCCTAAAACCATTGTAGTTCTGATGGAGGACAATGTGATGCAACGGGAAAAAAAATACCACTGGAGTTTGGAGTCAAAGACCCTATGTTGGCATTATAAGCTATGCCATTTACTAGCTAAGTGATATGGGGCAAATAGAGACCTTGAGACTTAATTTCCTTTTCTATAAAATGAGAGTTGGGCTAAAGAATTTCTAAGGTTTCTTCCAGGACAAAAACTATGATCCTATCATCAATTCTGTGTTCCATGATCTATAGTCTGAGTTATCTTACAGACTGCCAGAATTGGGGCCAAGCAGGATCCCTTTCTTCCTCCCCAGATATCTCAGATTCTATCTAGGGGTGCCTGGAAGGCTCTAGCTAGAGCTGGAACCAAAAATCTTTTCTTTTTATTCCTCTATTTTTCTGACAATATTCAATACCCTCTTTCCCCTCCTAGCTGGATACTGATACCTTTCCTATCCCCGACTCTTGCTAGAAGGAACCCTGAATCCTCTCTCCATTCTTGTCCTTAGGCTCATTTTCCACTTCCCAATGATGGTGGGCTATTCCTGTGGGGCAGACATCCTGATATATCCTAAGGGTCCCCGGGCCTTGCCATCTGACCTGTAGCTGTACCCTTCAGGCCTCTGGACCTTTTCATATACCCTGGAAGAGTTGTCTCCTCCAATTAAAGTGTGAATCCTTGGATGGCAGGAACTGTTCTTTCTCTCTTTGTATCCCTAGTACTTGGCTACAGTGCCTGGCACATAGCAAGAAAGCGCTTACTAAGGGCCTTTTAAACATTTATTCATTCAATCCCAGTTCTAATCTGCAATATTCTCTATTTAAGGTTCATTGAACTTTGGCATTCAGCACTATATTTTAAGGAACTTTCCTCCTCTAAAACTATGATCCTATAGTCTGTTGGTCCATAAGCTAAGATCCAGTCCAGCTCTATTTATATTTTAAGGTCCATTTGAGAACAGACATGCTCTTCCAGCTCTGCCTCCTATGTTTTATGTTCAAATGTTCCTTTTGCCCTAGATCTATGATTCTACAATTGTGTTTTATGTGTGGCACTGTGACAGGTTGGTGAGTTGAGGTCACTTCTGGGTAGTGGTCACTTTTGGGCATTGAGGATTTTGACCACACCCTTTAGATCATGCCACATTGGTCTATGGATACATAATTAAGACCAACCCATCTTACTAGCTGAGAGCTGTGGTCCATTATGGGCAGACTACAGGTCTTACTGAAACCCCAAAGAGTCTTGTGCCATGACAGTTTCATGCTTCTCTGCTATCTCTAACTCAACTCTTGTGTAGAACTAAGTGAGGACCGGGGAGGACAGTGGATCTTGAACAAGGAAGGGCCAAGCAGTCCTGATGCTCCTATAACCCTGGCGGTGAAGGGAGAGACCTGTCCCAGGAATTGTCTTACCTGGCTTCCTGTGAGTAGGCAAGCTTGCAGGTGTCCTTCCTGAGCCTGGCTAAGGTGGCTCCCCCATCTCTCTGTAGACTCACCAGCTGGGCATCGCTGAGCACAGTCTCCATCATCTGCTTGTATTTGGTCATGCTCTGAGCTGCCTCCTGCAGGGATATGAGGAGGCATCAAAGTCAAGTTTGCAATCCTACCTTTCTCAAGCCCTAGACTTGAACTCTAGGGGACATGCCCAGGCTTTTTGAGGGGTACATTGGTCACCTCTTGGTTAACTCAGGAGCTGGTTTCACAGCTTACCTTAAACATTTAATAAAGAACAGTAGAAAACTTTTACATAGCACAAGGTTATAAAACATATACACATACATATGTCATTTGATCCTCATAATTCTGAAAGATGGACAGACTTAGATCCCCATTTTACAAAGGAGGAAAACTGAGGATCAAAAAGGTTAAGTGCCTTGCTCAGAGTCACACAACTAGTAAGGACCTGAGAAGAGACTGAGACCCAGGCCTTCCTGCCTCTTAAGTCTGCAACTTTTCCCACTACACTACATTACTTTCCTTGCTCTATAACTCTGGACCAAGTCATTTACCCTCTCTGAGTCTCAGATTTCACATATGTAAAACTGAGGTGATCAGAGGATCAATCTCATGAGGTTCTTGTGAGGATCAAGTAGGATAACACATAGAAAGTGCTTTGTAAACCTAAATGTACTATATTAATGTCAACTATCATCATGTAAAGACCTTGGCCCTGCAGCTCTGGGTCTGCTCAGTTTTTGACATGAGCTAATAGCCAGATGATCTTGAGCTCTGTCCTTTTCTTATATTTCTTAGTCTTGGCTCTCCAATTGTGGTTAAGCTCTAGGCAGAGGGCATGGCTTACACCTCTTCATTCCCCACACTGCTCCTAGCACAGTGCTTGTCATGAGGGTCAATTGAGATCATCGATGTAAACGTTTAATAAAGACCAATCTGCTGAACTGGCATGTTTCTTACTCTGGAGTCCTTAAGCTTGCCAGGGCCAGATGGAGAGTCTTTTGGGGGCTTCTGGGGTCTTTCCAAACACAGTCAGCTCATCAGTTTTCATTGAACATACTCCTCTTCTCTGGCTCCACTGGTTTATATGTCATTCTATTAAGGTCCTCAACATTTGGAAGACTCATGCCAAACTTACACCCTGTCTGCCACACTTGAAGACCCCTAGACTGTCGGGTCAGAAGGGAGGACACACTAGATGGCTGCCTGCTCTGGAGAGAGGAGTTTGGAAACAAAGGGTCTGCCTTCAACTTGCTGTGTGCTCATGGGCAAACCATATATAACTGCCTTTTGGGGGCTTAGTTTGCTTTTCTGTAAAAGAGGGATAGGAAGTAACTAGGTGGTTCAGTGGATAGAGCATTGGGAACTGGAGTCAAGAAGATCTGAGTTCAAATTTTGACCTTGGATATTTACTACCTGTGTGATTTGGGCAAGTTACTTAAATCTTGTTTACCTTAATCTACTGGCAAAAGAAAAATAAAAGGTAAACCAATCCAGTATCTTTGCTGAAAAAACTCTATGTCCATGGGGTCATGAGGAGCCTGGCATGACTGAACGACTGAATAACAACAAAAATAGGGGCAGCAATGCCTGCCCCATCTCCCATGTGAATAATTAGGTAATGTAAAATCTGACTTGGAAGCACGAGCTGGGTCGTATTCCCTCCACTCCTAGTTTGACTTCTTGCACTTACCTGTACTCCCTTGGGGGTCTTGCCCTTCTCAAACTCCTGGATGGCATCCTGGAGCAGTGTGGAAACCTTGCGGAGTTCAGCCAGGAAGGGGTCCACCCTCTGGAATAAAGCGATCCCAAGGGGATAACAGTTAGTGCTTAGCTCAGAAGGAGGAGGGAAAGCAGAGGACTGAGTTACATTAGAATGTAAGTTCCTTGAGGTCAGGGATGGTTTTTGCCTTGATTTTTAATCCCAGCCCCTGAGATAGAGCCTTACGCATTGGCAGCAAGCTCTTAATAAATATTTGCTATTGGGGCAGCTAGGTGGCTCAACGGATTGAGAGCCAGTCCCACAGACAGGAGGTCCTGGCCTCAACTCTGGCAACAGACACTTCCTAGCTGTGTGACCCTGAGCAAGTCTCTTATTTCTCATTGCCTATCCCTTACTGTTCTTCTGCCTTGGAACCAATACACACTATTTATTCTAAGACCGAAGGTAAGACTTTAAAAAAAATAAAGTTTGTTGATTGGAGGAGACAGAGACTAGAACAGTTTAGAAATGAATATAGGCTTCTCCTGAAGTCTCCTGGTCATCAGTAAGGTTACAGGAACTCTCTCATGCTGCCTGGGAATCGTTTTAGTGCTAATACAGACAGAGCCCTGCTTTGAGAATCAGGAAATCTGGATACTAGAGGTCATTTTTCCAAGTCGCCCAACAACATTCCTGTACTTTTATTTACTCATAAAATGGATATGACCCTAATTCCTGCTCTGCTTCTCTTGCACAGTGTGTTCCTGAGGATGAAAAGAGATAATTGATGTAAAAAACCTTTTGAAAAAAGTTGAAAGCTCCCTGCCAGTGTTTGCAATTATTCCAGTCTCAGTTATGATAACCTTCAGTGTTTCCATGGAACTAGGATCTCATTAATGGGGATAACCAGCTCAACCAGATTTTGACCCTTCTCATCCTGTGATTCTCATTCATGTCAATTGAACAAAGATTTTATTAAGTCCCAACTGTTTGCAAGGTAGTTGGGAGAAAAAGATGGAAAAACAACACAGAATCTGCCCTCAGGGAATTTGGAATCTTAGAATCAATTCTTCATTATATTCTCATAGAACATACAACCAATAAATTGACCTCCCAATTTTTGGTGCCTCAACTGATACTGGTATAGGATTTTTCCCCCATCTCTTATCTTTTACTCTTTTATTTTATTAAAAAAAAATCCCTTACCTTCCATCTTAAAATGGATACTAAGTATTAGTTCCAAGGCAAAAGAATGGTAAGGCAAGGCAATGGGGGTTAAATGATTTGACCAGGGACCCACAGCTGGGAAGTATCTGAGGCTATATTGGAACCAAGGTTCTCTCATCTCTAGGCCTGGTTCTCTATCCATTGAGTCACCTTGTTGCTCCTTTTATCCTTTACTCTTGATTCATGATAGATTTTTATGCTATTTCTGGAGAATGAGTCATTACAGGCAAATTATAACATTAGGATTACAGACTCATAAGATCATAGCTTTATTTCTTTATTTTTGTTTTCTTAACTAAGCTTGTATTTATTAGGAAAGGTTCGAGTACACCCTCATTGTATATGATGCTTGCTTTTGGTTTCAGATATGTGCTTTAGAATTAAAGAGTTAGAGCTGGAAGGATCTTAAATGTTATCTGAGACCTTAAATGTTATCCAGGACCTTAAATGTTATCTAGTCGAGCTTCTCTTTTCCATTTTGTAGATGAGGAAACCGAGACCCAGAGAGGTTAAGTGATTTCCTCAAGTTCATAGAGCCTGTAAGCAAGGCAGGATTTGAACCCAAATATAGCACTCTTTCCACTAGACCAGGGTATCTTATCTATAAGGAAGAGACCTCAGAAATCATCTAGTCCACCTACTGGTTTTATACATGAAGAAATTTAGGCTTAGAGAACTTAAGTGATTTGCTGAGAGTAGCAGAGACAGGATTCAAATCTAGGTCATCTGATTCCAGATCCAGGGTCCTTTCCACTGTACCACATTGTCTCTCAGATTGTATTTATTGCATATTATAATATAATTGATAGTTATATATGCAAAACTTCATTAAGAATAGCTTGCCTTTGTATGGTGCTTTGTAGTTGGCAAAGTTCTTTCCCATCTCTTATCTCTCATGACCCTCAAAAACAATACTGTGATCCACAGTGTAGTATTATTACCTCCATTTCACAGAAAAGGAAACTGAGGTCCAGAAAGTTAGAAAACTTTTCCAAACTCACATTATAGAATTAATGGAAGACCCACTAGGACTTAGTTTTTCTACTTCTGGAAGACTGTAGTGAACTCAACACTACATAGAATCACAGACTCTCTGAGCTGGAAGGGGCCTCGGAGACCACTTAGGCCAAACTGTACTTGAGTGGGTATCATATAATATCTCTAGTAAGTGGTCATCTATACTATAGTCTCTCTTAGAGTAAGCACTTGGATACTCTGAAAAAACAAACCTCTGATGAGAAAGATGTAGGCCTACTTAGAGGATGGGTAGATGGTAGAAAACACCTGCTAACTAGCCCCTGATAGGCCTTTGTTTCACCTTAACTTTCCCTCCTACTTCTGCCTTCCCTGATACTGCTCAAAACAGTAGGAGAATACATGTCTCATCTATTCCTATGAGACTAGAAGCTCTATGATGGCTTGCATCTTAATTGATGACATGAATCTTAATTGTCAGGGTCCCATGCCTGGGGGTGGGGCAGGTGGGGAACCAGTATCTACCAGCCAAGGGAGCTTTCCAAGAGGTCTTCTCTGTAGATAGGCCAATGGGAAAATGCTAAAACTTAGAGGCAGGGCAATAATGTGACCTGTTAAAACCAGCACTGTATTCAGAGATAAGATCTGAGTTCAAGTTCAGGCTCTGACATTTACTGCTTAGGCAAATTGGGGCAAATTACTTATCCTCTTTGGGCTTCATCCACAAGTGAAGGAGGTTGAAACAGATGATTTCTAAAGGACCTTCCAGTTCTAAATTATATAATTCTACAAGACAGTGGTTCTAAAAGCTTTGAGGGGATGTTCTGTGAGGCAGTATAGATAGGGCTCTCAGGGCAGAAGAACTGGATTCAAATCCTATCTCAGATACTTACTAGCTTTATGACTCTGGGCAGATTATTTACTTAAGAGCTCTTCTGTTCCTCAATTCCCTTACCCATAAAATGAGAAGATTGGATTTGATGGCCCTAAATCTATGATCCTTGAGTCAGTATTTTCCCTTAGGACTGGCAATAGTCAGACCATTAGATGTCTAAGTAAGGGGACATATTGTTCTAATGGTCAAACTGTCCCGCCTGGAAAAGGTGAAGCAGGATGGAATGACTTCCCCAAAGTAGGCAGGGCCAGTCCCCAGGAGGCCAAGTAGTGGCCTCTTCTCTCTGCTATCTAGGACAGCAGTGGTGCTCCAAGTTCCTGTTATTATCTCATCCCATAGAACCTCTGGCCTTCTTTTCCACTGATCCTCTTTCCAAAGTCTATGTCAGTCACATGGGAACACTCAGTGTTCCTTGAACCCCTCTACTTTTCTGCTCTCATGCCTTTGCTCATGCTCTTTTTTCCTGGAATGCACTCTTTGGCTTTCATACCCCTCCATCTCTGTCTGATCATTTCCTGCTGACTCTTCCAGACTTCCAGGAAGCCTCTCCAGTTAAACATAATCTCTCTTTTGCTTTCTCACAGTTCTGTGTTTTTAACACCCTGATTACAGCCTTACAACTTATATTGTATCATAGTTATTTATGAACATATCTTAGATTCCCTATACTGCAAACTGCCAAGATAATCTCATCAAGCCCAAATATGTCTTTTCCTGCTAAAAGAATTTCAGTGGCTCCCTATTGTTCCTAGGATAAAATACAAATTCCTTACCTTTACACTTAGAGACTCTCTATAATCTTGCTCTGTCCTATCTTTTTAGTCTTATTTCACACTTCTCCCTTAATATACCCAAGCTGCTTGCTACACTGGATGTCCAGCCTTCTCTCACTTTTGCTCATTTATACAAGTCATTCCCTGTGTCTGGGATATAGACTCCTCACCGTCACCTGATTAAATCCTTTTCTTCCTTCATGGCGCAGTCAAATACTATGCAGCCTTCCTCTTCATCCCTCAACTGAAAGTGTTTTTCTTCCTCTTCATATTTTTCTTTGAGCTCTTTTTCTGGATTTCTCTGTGGACTTTTGTCACTTTCTACTTTGTATTAAGCTGTGTTCTTGCCAGATTCCCCAATTGGAATGTATGGTGGGTTACAGCTCTAAGTTGTCTGAGGGCAGGGACTGTATAATTTTAAAAACTTTTGTACCCTGAGATAGAATCTTACTCATATTAGATGCTTAATAAATTTTAAAGAGCAGCTAGGTGGCACAGTGGGTAAAGTGCTGGGCCTGGAGTCAGGAAGATCTGAATTCAAATCTGGTCTCAGATACTGCCTAGCTGTGTGATCTTGGGCAAGGCACTTAACCCTGTTGGCCTCAGTTTCCTAACTTATAAAATGAACTGGAGAAGGAAATGACAAATCACTCCAGCATCTTTGCCAAGAAAATCCCAAATGGGTCCACAAATGACTGAACTGACTAAACAACAACAATAAATATTAAATGGAATTGAAGGCAAGAATTTTATCTTACTCATTGTGTTCCTTTCTCAATACTCTACATAGGATCAGAAACTAAAAGTAATAGCGAGCTTTCTAGGGGCAGGGGGTGGTGGTTTTCCCTCAGATTAGAAGAGATCAGCTCTTTTAAGTAAGAAGGCAAAAGGGAGAAGACTAAAAGCCATGAATATAAACACCTGGAAGAATTGAACCCACTGATTGTGGCAATATGGGAAGGAGCCTTCCAGGTCTGGGGTCAACTGGCTCTGGTCCACGTGGCGGCCTAGGGCCTTCAGAGATGTAAGCACCTCCACCTGGGTGAGGAAGAAATCAAATGAGATATTAGACATAAAGAGCATGCATGGACAGGTATAAGTCCTGGAGATTTTGTCAAACACTGAAATCCCTTGATGTTCCATCCTTCCTCTGGGCTGCTGGTCTAACCTTCCATTTTGACTGATGGGCTTAGTTCTCCAAACTTGATCTACTTCTCTGCTCCCGTTCCTACAACCTCACTCTCACCCAGTCTACTTCCTTCCCCTGAGTATTATTAGATCATTAGATTGAAAGTTGGAAGGGATCTTGAAGCCCATTTTGTCTAATTCCATTCATTTTACAAATGAGAAAGAGGAGGCTGGGGGAGGGCAAGTGGCTTCTCTAAATATCTATTGAGCTGAATTGTTCATCACATAAAGTCATACAGAGAGCAAGCATCAGAGCCAGAATTCAAAACTAGGTTTTGTGACTGCAAATCTAATTCTCATCCCATTGCACCATACTGCCTTGGTTTTGGGTCTGTTTTTCTTCTTAGACTCAGAACTCTTCATCTGAATGACCCTAGTTTCATGAAACCATAGAGTCACAGAATCTCAGAGTTGGAAGGGATTTTAGGGGACATCTAGTCGAATCTCTGAATCCAACCTGTAGCCATAATTTCCTTCTACATCCATCCCCAACATACTGACCTACAGTTTTGCTAAATGCCTCATATTTATTGATTGCCTAATGGGAAACTCATTACTTTCTGTGGTGGCTGATTCCATTTTGGGATGGCTATTTTTTTAAATCTTTTCCCCTTCACCAGTTACAAAGAAACATATTTATAAGCCCAGGTACTTATTTGAAGAAAGTGTGACAGTCTTCAAAAACTGGCAAGGCCTAAGGTTTCCAGGTCTTTCCTTTAGGACTATAGTGGATCCTGGAGAGTTCAAGTCTTACCAATGATAAGAATAATCATTTACTGACTCCTGATTTAGGCTGATACAACAGAAAGAGCTGGGTTCAAATCCCATTTGAGGTATTTACTCCCTTTGTAATCTCGTGCAAATCACTTAACATTTTAGACTTCATCTATAAAATGAGGAGGATGAACTAAATGACTTCTAAGGTCCCTAAAAGCCCCAAATCTATAATGTTGTATAGAAGGGGTTCTTAATCTTTTATATGTCATCATATGTGCTCCTCTGGCAATTTGGTAAAGCCTAATAATGCTTTTAAATGCATAAAATAAAATATATAGTACAACAAAAGAAACTAATTATATTGAAATACAGGTATCGAAATATATTAATAAAACAAACAAACTCATGTACTCTAGGTTAAGAACCTCTGCTCTGTAAGAAATGTGGGGAAGGACGCTGACTGACCATTGATGGAGATGTGGTGATACTAAATGAGGTCTAACTCTTGGCTTTCAGAGGAGTGCCATAATAACGATAATGAACATTTATATGGTGCTTATTATGTGCCAGGCACTGTGCTAAGTACTTTACAGTGATTATTCTCTTTGATAGTAGAAAAAGCACAGCATTGTAGGGGAGGGGAGGGGGCGGCTTAGTATAGTGTAACAATGACTGCCTCTAAAGTTGGAGGAACCTGACTTTAGATTTAACTCGTACCTCTGATGCCTATTAACTATGAGAACTCTGAAAAGTCAATTAAATGTGCTGGGCCTCAGTTTCCTCATCTGTGAAATGAAGAGTTGGATTATATGACCACTAAGGCCCCTTTCAGCTGCTCTTATCCTATGAATTCTTAAGTCAGAGAATCTATATTCAAATCCTAGCTTTGCTACTTTTTTGCCATATAATCTTGTACAAGTCACATCCCCTTCTCTGGGCTTCAGTTTTCTTATCTGTAAAATAGGCAGCTTGGATTAAATGAGCTCTAAGGTCCCTTTTGGCTCTGATATATAGATATAGATATCTGTGTGTGTGTATGTGTGTGTGTATATATATATATATATATATGCATATACATATGTACCTGCATACACACACACACACACACACACACACACACACACACACACACACATATATATATATATATATATATATATAAATATATATATATATCTTGATATTTCATCCTATACTGTTTGTCACTGTTACCTCTAAGTAAACTTCTTCTAGTTATCCTATTGATAATAACAGTTTTTAATATTTACCAATATCTTCTTTTCTT
>NC_058131.1:337210774-337225816 GCF_016433145.1 Gracilinanus agilis | reverse complement strand
ATATATATATATATATATATATATATAAATCCTAAGCTCCCAAATCCCTTCCAGTGACCATATTCTGTATTCTACATTTTAAAATCCGGTTCAGCTCTGACATCCTATGTCCTAAGATGCCTTTCAGCTTGACATCTGAAATGAAAATAATCTCTATTCTAAATCTATGAGAAAAGCAATGAGCTGGAGAGTGTGAGGGCCAGGATGGAGGTTGAGGGTTGGGGTATAACAAAGCTGGAGCTCTCACAAGCTGGGGGCTGGCAGCTACAACCAGCCCATGTTCTATTTGTAATCAGCCTGCCTGTTATGGGTTGCTGCCCCCTGCTAGCATTCTGCAATAGGAAAGGGACACCCACTAAGACATATCTGATGGGAAGGAGCTTTTGTTCCTGGGGACTGAGTGATGAGGTCTGCAGGCTTACAGGGAAAATAAATCCATTGATCGTTTTGATTTGAGGTGGGTGCCCAGAACAATTCCAGACAGAGGCCAGGAAGGGAGTTGTTGCTGTGTTTTTATGTGCCCATCCCCTAAGTAACAATTTGCCTGCTGCAGCACGTTTACTAACCCCCAAGAAAGATGGCGACATTTTAAATCATTTTCCTGAGCAGAGCAGAAACATGAGCTTGCGCACTCATTACGGTGGTATATGGTGGTAATTAAAGGGAGCCACATTAAGAGAACACCATACATACACAGCCTGGCTCGGAATGGCTGCCATAATGTACATGAGGAGTGAAATAAGTACAAGGGACTTGTTCTTTTGGAAACACTGGGTTACCCTGGGTGGCTGCAGTACATTAACTGAAGCCTTAAGAAAGAAAAGTACAACCATAATCCACTGCCCCATAAAGGCAGTTTGAGGCTGAGACGACCATCCTTGTCCAGATACATTTAGAATTGAGAGAGACCTTAGCATCCATCAAATCCCAAACCCATCATTTTATAGATGAGGAAACTGAACTTGACAAAGGTTAAGGGGTTTATCTGAGTTTATATATAAATTAGAAGTAGCACAGTCCAGATTTGAGCCTGGGTCCTCTAATTTTCTCCCTTCAGAAAAAAAAACTAGGTTCACTGCCACATTTTCTGTTCCATATCATGGCTCTATGAATAAAAGGACCCTATCCTATTCGTCTCTGATCCCCCCATTGTGACATAGCACATCAAAGGGGCTTGCACAGAGCAGGGACTCGGGAAAGGTTTGCTCAATAGCTAACATTGACATGGGCACTCTAGGTGTGCAAACATTATCTCGCTTAATCCTCACAATAATCCTGCAAAGCAGGTGCTATTATTGCACTCGTTTTACAGAAGAAGAACTGAGGTCTAAGTGACTTGCCCAGAGCTGCTATGTCTGTGGTAGCTTTTAAATCCAGGTTTTCCCCAACTCCAAGTCCAGAATTCTATACAGGGTGCCTCCTAGAATGTAGAAGAGGGTGATCCAGCCTGCAGTTCTTGTCCTAGAAGCATGGCGGTGGGGATGAGGGCAATGGGATTGGCTCTCTGTTTCCTCCTCATTAGAATGAGGAAGTTGGACTAGATGGCCTCTGAGCCTATTCTGCCTCCAGTTCTGTGATCCTAGAGCACGGTTTTTGTTCAGTCATTCACTCGTGTGTGCTTCTCCACGACCCTGGGGTTTTCTTGGCAAAGGTACTGCAGTGGTTTGCCATTTCCTTCTGCAGTGATCATAGTGGTACCACAAGGAAGTGAGAAGAGTTCTGCTGCCCTCTGCTGGTCCAACTGGAGTACTGAACTCAGATTTTGGAGCTGTGTTGTCTGACAAACTGGAGGAAGGTAAAAAGGATGGAAAATAGGCCAGGGACCATGCCATATGGGGACGAGCTGTGTAGCTCAGAGATGAAAAGATGTACAAGGCAGGTGATCACTGACTTCAAGTAGCTGAAGGGCTGTCATAGGGCAGTCAGATCAGATTTATTCTGTTTGGCCCCAGTGGGCAGTGAAGTAGATTTTGCCTCAGTAGAAGATAATCATTTCCTAACAATTAAAACAGTTATTGGGAAGTAGTGAGCTCCCCAACACCAGGATGTTTAAGAGGAGAAAGGATGATCATCTGTTAGGGATGCACTAGAAAAGATTATGTTCCATGTTTGAGTGCAGGTTGGATTAGATGACTTTTTTAAACCCTTACCTTCTGTCTTAGAATCAATACTATATGTTGGTTCCAAGACAGAGGAACCGTAAGGGCTAGGCAAAGTGGGGTTAAGTGACTTGCCCAGGATCACACAGCTAGGAAGAGTCTAAGGCCATATTGGAACCCAGGACCTCTTATTTATAAGCCTAGCTTTATCCACTAGGCCACCTAGATGGCCCCCAGATTAGATGACTTCTTAATGACTTTGAATTTTGTGAAGAGAGGTCAGTTTAGGTTGGAATGCAGTGAGTTGGGCAGACAGGATCCAACACTAGGAGATCAAATGATCCAAGAGAGAAGTACTAAGGAAGGAATGCTAGGGTAGTTTTTTCTGGGGTAGGAGCTATTGGTGCTCTGCTCTTATATACTTCCCCTAAAATTGAATGTCTGGACATCACTTTAGCCCTAGTACTCACACCTCATAAGTACAACTGCCTCTGGGGCACCCCCCCCCCCTTTGATTGGAGGGTGGAGGGCTCTTTTTAGAACCCAGGATAGCCATGACTTCATTTCCCACTAGGGTGTATTCCTTTGGACTTCTCTATCATGCTCATGGCTAGGTATCTTCTTCCTCTCTCTTTTATCTTCCCTTTACTTGTTGTCTTTCCCATTAAAATGTAAGTTCCTTGAGGGTAGGGACTATCTTTCTTTTCCTTCAAATTTCTCTTCTTGGTGCTTATCATAGTACCTGGCATATCTGACTGACTGAAGATGTTAATTCTGGCTAGAAAGAATTTAGAGCCTTCTGGTGAAACCTACCCCATTGGAGGCAGGAATAAAGACAGCAGATTTGTTACTCCTGGACTTCAAGCAAGGACTTGGAGATCTAAATAGGCAAAGTCTTCTTCACAAGACTTACTAACCATTTCCAGGGGTCTGGTCAAGTGTAGAGAAGACAGTGGAACTATGATTTCAAAGGTAAATGGCATAGATTTTGTAGCCAAATATCAGTGAAAATGGCGTAACTGCTTAGGCCATGTGGGACAGACAGAAGGGAAAACTGGAACCAAATAGAACCTGGATCAGAATTGTGGAAAAACTGAAGAGGGGCTGTAAGGGCAAGTGCCAGAGAGTTACCAAATAACAGGGTAATGCAGCTTTTGGGATACTTTCAGGGAAACCTGGACTCCTTGGATATCTTGAAGTACCCAGAGCTATGGGAGTCTGAAACTTGACATAGTAGTATGAAAAGAGTGCTAGATTTGGGAGTTATAAGACCTAGGTTTGAATCCTGCCTTAAGTAGTGACCTCTGTGAACATCAATTTCCTTATCTGTAAAACAAATGGTAATTCTTACACTTAATTCTCTCCTACATGCATTCTTTGATCCAGTGACTCCTGGTTATTCATGAACAAGACACTATCTCTCACACTGGGCGGGCTCTCTGTGGCTGTCTCCCATGCCTGGAATGCTCTTCCTCCTCTGCTTGAATTACTGACCTCCCTTACTTCCTTTAAGTTTCAACCAAAATCCTACCTTCAAAAGAAAGCCTTTTAGCCCCTCTAAATCTAGTCCCCCATCCCCCTGGTTAATTATTTTCTATTGATCCTGTACATAGCATATTATTTGCATGTTGTCTACCCATTAGATTATAAGCTCCTTGAGGGCAAGGATTATCTTTTGCTTCCTTTTATATCCTCAAGGCTTTGCACAGCTGGTTCATAGTAGGCACATAATAAATGTTTATTGAGCAATTGATTAGCCTTTAGTGCCATAGTGATGTGATTATGTCAATGGTCCTGGCACTTAACCATTCACTCACCCTCTTATGTTTTCATCTATTTGTCTTATGCACATTAGTTTCCTGATCAATTAGACTGTGGCCTCTCCAAGGGTAGTGATCATATCTTCTGTATTCTCACCTCCTTCCCTCTCTCCCCTGTTTCTAGCACTCAAACATAGCTGAGTCCAGGTTTGGCTTAAACACATTTTTTTTTTTTGCAATATATTTCAGTTCACCTTTTTTTAAAAAATGAAAGAGAATTATTCTGGGAGTTCTCATCCCGTCTCACTCCAAATCCTGTTTCATTCATTTCCTCCCTTCTATTCCCTAAGCTCTATTGTCACATTTTCTTGCTTATTGAAAGGCACCCTTTTGTAGGGATTGGGGAATGGGAGGATGTGGGAGAATGTCAATTCAACTAGACCTTATCTCTAATAAACTCTGAGTCTAATCCCTACAGTAACACAGGACATACCCAAAGACCCACATGCAGACAGACATCCAGGACAACACAAACATACTGGATGCTCTTCCAGTAGCCTTTCTCTCTACCATTAGAGTAATATAGAATAAACAAAGAAGGGATTATGCCTGGCTGTTCTTTCCCACACTCTTCTATACTGTAACTGTAAGAAAGAATGGGATGGTTTTGGCAATCGTGGATTGGTGCTTATTGCCACGTTGACCTTAACAAAATGCTTTCTCTTCTCTGGTCCAAGTGCAGAGAGCAGTGTTCCACCTCTCCTGTTATCTTGGCCAATCCTCGTGCTTCTTCCTCTTACCTGGATGCCTGGTACCTTCTCCAGGTGGGTAGCAGCTTCCTTCTCCCCCAGGAACAGCAAACTATGAATAGAGGCTGGGGCCAAGGCCTGTAAGAGACAGTAGCTTCACTTTCACCTTTTTCACTTTGCCCATCCTGGCCTACATATACTTCCTCTCACAGATGCTCTAGGTGGGTCATGGGAAAGAAGGCACCTTGGACATTGAGGCCATTGTGTGATGTACTGGAAGCTGATCCTAACTCTCCCCTGGTGCCAAGGAAGGACCCCAAAGTATCTGTTCTGTCATTAAGTTGAGCTGGAAAAGGACATTATAACTTGCTTTATTGAGATTTCATGGAGATCCACTACAGATTGTATTTCGCAAGCCTTTGGGTACTTGGACCATTGATAGAGGAGTTCTCCCATTTTGGGATCCCCTGAAGAAGTTGAAGATGTTTAACTTGGGCAAGATAAGAATCCACGAAAAACAAACAAACAAACAAACAAATAAATAAATAGATGAATAGCAACCTACTATCTTGGGAAAAAAAAGAAGAATCCATGGGGACATGCTAGGATTGTTTAAGTATTTGAAGGGCTGGTATGTGGAACAAGGCTTGGACTTGCTCTATTTGTCCTGAGGGCAGAACTGAGAGCAAGGGTGGGCATTTCAAAGGGGCAATTTCAGGCTGGAGGTAAGGAAAAATGTCCTAATAATTTGAGTTTCTAAAAGTGGAATGGGTTCCCCTTCTTTGGAAGTCTTTAAGCAAAGTCCAGGAGACCACTGGTTGGATATGTTATGTGGAATTCCTTTTGGATATGGGTGCCACTCAGGTCCCCTCCAACTCTCATATTTTTGATTCTATGATAGGGCCAGCCACAGGTTGTGCCTGCAGCTCGAGAATGAGAGGGGCTAGATGGGAAGAGATTTTAGCAGCAGTAGCAAATTATCTGATGATGAACTCTTTGGCCAGAAGGATCATCAAAGAGACAAAAATTCAAATAACCCTAATAGTTGTGTAGCCTTCTTCCACTTCTGCAAGTGACAAAATGGCAGAAATACTCATTGTAAGAAGGCATGGCCAGCCTGTGATCTCCACAATGAAGAGAATAATAATAGATAGCATTACTTTAGCACTTGAAGGTTTGCAAAGTACTTTGCAAATATGATCTCGCTTTATCTTCATAACAACCTTGGGAGGAATTATCCCCATTTTATGGCTGAGGAAACTGAGGCTGAGGAAAACTCAAGTGACTGCCCAGGGTTAAATAGCTAGGAAGTATCTGAGGTCATATGTGAATATGAGTCTTCTTGACTCCAGGCCCAGTTTTCTATTTACTGTGCCACCTAGCTGTAGAGATCATATCCATAAAGTATTAAAGTATTTAATTACATTCATGAAAAAATGGGAACCATTGCAACATAAGCAATTTTTTTTCAATAGGGGAACTGAATATAGCATAATGTAGGAGGGAATGAGAAACTACAGGTTCTAGTACTAGCTCTGGATTTGACCTTGGATGGCTTCTTCTTCTCTCTGAGACTTAGTTTCTTCCTCTGTGAAAATGAAGGGGTTGTAGTGGATGGTCCAAGATTTCCTCAGCAATCTTATTCTATGTTTGTGACTAGAAGATGCTCCATGCATATTTGCTGATTGATGGAATGAGACCAGGAGACATTGACAGAGAAGGGGCAAGATGGCAGCTGGGGTAGAAGAGTGCTGATTAAGCATTTCCCTCCTGTATGTCTTGGAGAGGATCTCAGAGGTGGAAGCACCTTAACCAACTCCTGCCTGAAGCATGGATCCCTTCTATAAGGGACATATTACTTACTGTCCTTTGGTTGGAAGATATCCAATGATGGAGAGCCTTCAGGAGAGCCTATTCTGCTTTTGGTCAGCTCTAATTAGGAAGCTTTTTCCTTCTTTGAACTAAAATCTGCCTCTTTGTAACTTGGTTCCTTGCTCCTAGTTCTGTCTTCTGCCAAGCAGAACAAGTCTAATCCATCTTTCCCATAGCAACCCTTACAAATATTTGAAGCCAATTATCATGTTCCCTTTAAAATTTCTCTTACTGAGGTCTAAGCATTTCTACTTCCTTTAAATAGTCCTCATATGACATGAGTTTGAGACAGAGGACACTAGGTGTATTAATTCCCCCATTCTGGACACAAACATTTCTTAATGTACTGTAAAATCAAATTAACTTTTTGTTTGCTCTATCACATTGCTGATTCACACTGATCTTTCGGTCCACTAAAACCCTCGGCTCTTTTTCATGATAACAACTGTCCAGCTATGCTTTCTCCTTCCTACACTTGTAGTTGATTTTTAGAACTCAAGTGTAGGACTTTACATTTGCCCCAGTCAAATTTCATATTGTTAAAAGGAGCTTACTATTGGGTTCACTTACCTGGGCTGTTCTCAGAGCATTGACCAGGCAGGGAGTCGGGGACTGTTTCCTGGCATCAATCACAACAGTCAGTCCTATGGATTTGGCTTCTTGTCTATGAGTCAGAAATTAAATTGTGAATCACATTTGGATAACATGAGGAAGGGGCAGGAAGAAGGGAAATAGATAAGGCGGAGTGGGTAAAGATTAGGTAAAGGGAACCAAATTTCTAGATCTTGGTTTACAATAAGATTGGATGGTCCTAGACAACAATAGTTCATTGGCCTAATAGTCTAGGGGGATTAGGGTCTAACATATTACTTTGACCGACTTCCTTCCTTCCTTCCTTCCTTCCTTCCTTCCTTCCTTCCTTCCTTC
Organism: Gracilinanus agilis; assembly: GCF_016433145.1. Classification (NCBI taxonomy): domain Eukaryota; kingdom Metazoa; phylum Chordata; class Mammalia; order Didelphimorphia; family Didelphidae; genus Gracilinanus; species Gracilinanus agilis. The sequence continues at coordinate 337,218,409 of NC_058131.1, read as the reverse complement.
CTTCCTTCCTTCCTTCCTTTTTTTCTTTCCTTCCTTCCTCCCTTCCTGATGAAGGCAGGGTAGTATAGAGAAAACTACAATAGGACAAGAGTTAGAAGATTTGGATTCTGGTCTCTATGTGTTCATTCATTGGCTCCATGATTGTGGGGAAGCCTATCCTCTCTATATTTTAGTTCCTTCTCTGAAAAAAAAAAAAGGAGGTTGGATTAGATAAGAAAATGCTTATAGTCCCTTCCACTTCTGACATTCTATGTTCTATATTCTAAAGCAGGACTTCTTACCATGAACCTTTTAACAGTTTGTGAATTTTTTTATTATAACTTTATTTCATTATAACTAGTTTTCTTTGGAATCCTATGTATTTTATTTTATGCATTTAAAAATCTCATCTGAGATAAAATCAATAAATCTCACCATATTGCCAAAGGGGTCCATGGCACAAAAAGGTTAAGAACCCCTACTATAAGGTCTCTTCCAGCTTTGCTGTATGTTATATTCTACATTCTAAGGTCAATTCTAGTTATGGTATCCTATGTTTTATGTTCTAAAGTTTCTTTCGGTTTTGACATAGTGATCCACTCATTTGGCAGTGACCCCAATTACTAATAGTAGGCTCCTTGGGGACTAAATACCCCTCACCCATGAACATCTGGCAGTTGGGTGGTAGAGGCAATAGTAGTGGTCTGGCTCCTCGATACTTCTGCCCAGTGATTTGGCCTTCTCACTCTGAGCCCAAAAGGTTCTGAGGAGGCATCCCCACCCTCCCCGAGATCTTCCATGAGGTCCATAGGCTGATGGGGTAGAAGCCATTAGCTGTTGCTTTTGGAGCCGAGGCATTGCCCAGTATTGCCCTTGGAGAAAGGCCTGTGAAGTAATTGGTTACTCCCTTTTCGCAGGAGAAAACTTGTTCTGCTCCTTGGCCTGAATTGGTGTCTGGACAAGTGATTCAAGACTTTGCTGGTCCTCTAAAAATCATCTCTTAATGAGACCCAAAAAAGAAAAAATAGGCCATCTCACACCTTGGTAAATAGAACCAGATGCCAAGGCCTACGGGTTACCCTGGGAATTCTTCATTGAAGAGAAAACCTTATTACCATGTGTTTACATAGAAACACGGATACACATGAGTACGTAGGCTGACTCAGAAACACGTGTGCACACACACACACCTATAGAAAGCTTCGGTGACATACACATAAAAGTACACTGGCTTTTGTCCACGGACATATAGATCTGAACAGACAAATAACAAGTATGTATGGATCTGCATCTATAATTTAACCTAATTCATTTCAGTCCTCAATTATCAAGTCAGTGGAGAGCCAGAGACATACAACAGAGACCCTCCTTTCAAGGAATTTATGCCCAGAGAGACATGCACTGAGCAAGACAGTGGCACACACAGACACACATACACACACAGACAGGTACCTGCAGAGGTAGAGAGGCAAACACAAAAATAAATTTACACACTGATAGACACCATGCACAGAGAGACACACATACACTGGCATGGGCACATGTGGCCTAGATGATTATTAATACGTTACTTCCATTGGCAAAGTTCTCAACCTTATCAAGCATTTTGGGGCCAAATGCTGATCTGGAGAGGTCTGAACGGTCTGGGGGATCTGGAGGTGGAGACAAATATCTGTCCTTGAGAGGGGAACTGCTGCTGCCCAGCCTGCTCCCCTTTGTGGTGGGGAAAGGCTGCTCTCCTGTGACCCTCCCTGCCACCAGCTGTGGAAGCTGGGAAGGGGTTTAGCTGTGTTTTTAACAGAACATAGAGCATCGGAGCCACAAGATCAGCTAGTCTGACTTTCTTGGGGAAGAGGAGACTGAGGTCTGGAGAAGGAAGTGACTCATGTAAGGCCACTCTGATTTAGTGCTTAGCCCAGCCAAGGCTGAAGCATCTTTCTCCTTACTCCTAGCCTGAGGATCTTACACCACATTTCCTTCTTTCTGAGCTCATTTCTTGGAGTGAAGCTTCACTTGAATAACTCCCTGTAGCTTTGGCGTTTTGTTTGGTCTAGGGAATAAGACATGAAAGGCACTGAAAAGATCTCTGCTCTGCAATCTCTCCCCTACCGGCCTGCCCTGCTTAACATTCAACATGAGAAGCACCTTGTTGGGTTAAGGAACGGAAAGGTCCAATTTACATGCAAGTATGTTACCCAGGCAGGGGAACACACGAAGCCGACTGATATCTCCCATTCCCCAAGGTACACAGCACACAGGCTGACAAACACAGGCCAGGGGTTGTTTGACCAGGTAGGAATGAGGATCTGGGAACACCCAGATGCTTATCTTGGCTTGCTGGAAGGAGATCTGAGTGGGGCCAAATGCCCAGAATGCCTAAGGGGAGCATTTACCCCATGGGTTGGGGTGGCTGGGGCACAGATTTTGTGCTTTGCAGATAGGGGTTGGTGGGGGAGCAGCAGGAGGGGTTAGCCTTGATTACTCCTGCCAATGGCCTGGCATAGGGCAGCCTCACTCAGGCTGGGGTAAAAAAATTCCCCTTTCTTTGCCAAATTGGAGAAAGTGATCTCAAAATCCAGCAGATGGCAGTAGCCTTTTTCTGGATGAAGTCCAGACTGGCCCAGAGATCTACCCGGCCCCTCCTCTTTTCACCCAGCTCCCTTCTCCAAATGGCTGATTGCAGAAGCAAAGCTTATTAGCCTGGAATGTTTCCATGTCCTCTTGGAACCTGCCAGTTCCTGCCCTGAGTTTCCTAGCAAAAACGCTTAGCCTAAGGCAGTGGGTCCTGTGATGGAAGCCTGGGACAATACAGTTCAGGCCAATCCACTCTGTGACCTCAGACAAGATATTTCCCCTCTCTGGGCCTCAGTTTCCCCTCATGCTAAGTGAGGGGATTGGACAGAATGACTTCTAAGGTCTCTTTCATCTCTGACATTTTATATTCTAAGTTCTAAAGTCCATTCCCTTTTATTGAGCCTTCTCCTCCATTCCCTCTTGTGCCCCCCACGGAACGGGGGGGGGGGGCACCTATGACATGATCTATGACATGAGGGTCAAGCTCTCCTCCCCGGCTTTTCAGGGCCTCTCCAATCAGGCTCCATCCTCTCTACAGCCATGATCGTATTCTCTTCTATTCTGTAGAGAGAGGATGGGCATTGGCATGCATTATCCCATTTGCTTTTTGCAATATTGCTGCAATATTGACCCCAGGATTAGGGGGCCATGCTATGCTTGCTGCGATGTATCCTGGTCAGACCACAGCTGAAGTGCTGTGTTCAAGTCTGTTCAAGGAATCTGAGATGAGGCTTTAGGGGGCAGGAGGTGAAGAAGGTATGTGATCTTAACATGGACTGGAAGGTTTAGGATACCAAAATCCTGCACAAGGCAACATGGAGCACACAAAACAGTTAAAGCAAGGCAGCTTTATTGAGGGAGTGTATTTAAAATATGAAGTGCAGTTGGGGAAGATCATGGAAACAAGTCTGGTCCATTGGGACCCTAGTGAAAATTGGGGGTACCTCATTAAGACCTTGTAGGCAACTTGTATTGTGAATTGACACTGTCATGGTAGTGGGGGATTGCTAGAAGATTCCCGGGGAATTTCTGGTTGGTAGTAAAAGAGACCTTGAACCATAACTGCTGGTCTTTTCTGGCAAGGTAGCTCTAAAGTTTTGAGCTTTCTTGGGGCTTCTTCATTTACTGGGGCAGGAAAGCTATTATGGTGGTTGTTGGGACAGAGGGGAGGATGAGGAAAGACAGGCATTTTCAAATATTGGAAGGCCTGTCATAGGAAGAAGGCATAGATTTTGTCTTTTTGGTCCCAGATGGGCAATAGGTGGAAGCTATAAAGAAGCAGATTTAGGCCTGATATAAAAAAATTGTTGTCACAGACCCAAAGGGGGTTGTCACAGGGCATCCCTCATTTTGTCAACCAAGAGCTTGTTGACCTCCTAGGTAGGTGGTAGAGTGGATTTAGCTCAGTTAGGAATTGGTCTCTGAAGCTTCTTTCAATTCTGGGATTCTGTGGTTCCCATGATGTGAGATAATTATCCCCATTTTATAGACTGGGAAACTGACAGAGAACCTGAATCTGGGTCTGCTCCTTCTAGTACAATGTGTTATCTTTCCTTCACTACTCTACAGGATCAGATCTGCTCCTGTCCCTTTACTTTCCCACCTCCACACCTTTGCTTATGTTCTTCTTCCTATATGGAATGCCTTTCCCTCCACTCTTTTTCGTTAAGTTTTAGTTTTCCTTCAAGCTTCAGCTCAAGCATCATCACCTTTCTGGAACTTTAAGGGATCCTTTGCTGGGTTTCCTTGTTGTCTCTTTCCATAGTTTTTCTTACTCCCCACCTCTTAAAAGATGAGTTCTCAATGTTGCTCACCTGACTCTGGGCCTACATCTACATTTGGCTATTCCAACAACACCTCAGACACAGTATGATCCAAGACGAGGGGCTCATCTTTCCCTTAAGTCCTTTCCTCCTGCAGACTTCCTTATCTCTTCTGGGAGCAAAGTGAGGAGGATCATCATTTACTTAGGCTTGAAATCTAAGTCAATTTTGACTCCTCCCTTTCCCTCATCCCATATTCATGTGCTGCAGAATTAGAGTTTAGGCCTGGAAAAGACTTCATAAATCATTTCATCTAACCCCTTTGTTAACAGATAAAAAACAGACTCACAGAGAAAGTAAGGAACTTGTTCATGAAATAAGTCCCTGAGTAAGAATTTGAACCCAGAACTTCTGATACCAGATCCAGGGCTCTTCCCTTTTAACAATACTGCCAAGTCCTACTGATTTTTATCATTTCAAATATATGTATGGGGGAGTGGGAAGAGGCCAAGAGGCCCAGCTGACTTCTGGTTCCACCCCTGCTATTCACTTGTTGGGTGACAATCTGGCCTTGTCCAGTCCATGCTTATTGCCTGACTTACAGACATCACCTTGAAAACAAGTGGCAGGTTTTCTAGGGCTTCCATTGCATACCTGGGGATGGAGCACAAGTAGATGAGGAGTTTGGTGACCTCTCTGGCCGAGCACCATGGCGCATCCCACGCTGAACCACTTGTAGTTACCTGGAGCAGACGCCTCCCTGTCTTGTCCTGGCTACCTGGGCCAGAAGAGGTCAAAAGAGAGTTAGTTGTTCTGAGGTCAACTGGTTGGAGAGCCCAGGGAGATTGGCAGAGCACCCCGTGGGAGACGCAGAAGGCAGCGTGTGCCAAGGCAAGTCTGCCACCACCACCCTGACTACCATTTCCCCTTAGACTTCAAAGGAGATGGCCCAGGACCTTGAACCCCAGAGGCTTGGGAATAACAAAGCTTCCAGCCCTTCCAATGACCCTAGTCATCATCCCAGAAGGACAGAGAGATGCAGCCTGGTAGTTGCTACGGCTACAGATATGAAGACCTAGAAAAGAAAGCTCTCGCTGCCAAAGTCTTTGGCACTCTGAAATGGTTCAACACCAGAAACTGATGGGATTTTATCAGTGAAAATGACATTAAAGAAATAAGGGGGTAGCTAGATGGCTCAGTGGATTGAGAGTCAGGCCCAGAGACAGGAGATTCTGGGTTCAAATTTGGTCTCAGACACTTCCTAGCTATGTGACTCTGGGCAAGTCACTTCACCCCCATTGCCTAGCCCTTACCACTCTTCTCCCTTGGAACCAGTACATAGTATTGAGTCTAAGATGGAAGGTAAGAGTTATAAAAACAAATTTAAAAAACCCACGAATAGTAATAAATGCTTGATTAATATGGAAAAAATAAGGAAATGACATTAAAGAAGAGGCACCCACTGCTTGTAGAACCTTCCCACTGACTGGCAGCTGAGACCCTCTATCTATGTTATCTCCTCCAATAGAAGGTGAGCACTTTGAGAGTAGGGATTGTCTTGTTTCCATTTTTATTCCCATTATACTTAAGTGATAAGAACTTAATTAGTTAAAAATTCATTCAGTCAGTCATACCAATGACCTTTCTTCTTGGATCATGCATTGTACTTTGCTCCTCCACAATGTATTTAGATTATTAATTAATATTGATATGAATATTAATATTGTGTATTATAGTTATTTATGTTTATGGCTCTATGAAGGCAGGAAATAGTGTTTTATCTAAATGTCTTTCCTCCCCCAGCAATGAGCACAGTTCTCTGCATAGAGGAATTTAATAAATTTAATAAATGCTTTTGTTGGCAGAGGTAGGGTAGCATCCTTTGGAGATGGCTACCAGCATCCAGGCAAAAAAAAAACAACCAAAACCTGATGTCTTCTCCTCCAGGGACTTTGTATTCAAGGCAGACAGAAAATAAAAAACAGCTCTGTCTGCAGCCCTGGGATGGCCTGGGAAGAAGATCAGGGGAGGTGTGGTGTGGGGGACATTGGGGAGGGAGAAGGAGCAATTTAGAGGCCTTGCTTTCTATATTTATACTTGCAGATTTTCAGTCATGAGATTCATGTCATGTAATTTCCTGTTCCCGGGAAGACTGCGGCGTCTGTTCCCATTATCCTCCCTGTCATGAGGTGTTCAGCTTGGAAGTCATCAACACCCCATCTGTTCAGCCAGCAAAACTGCTGTCGGGCCCTGACCTCCATGATCTGCCCTTGGCCTTCTTGGCTCGCCTCCTCTCCATGCTGCTGGCCCTTCTCGATAGGGGCCGTGGCCGTTTTGCCTGACCCTCACTCTGGAACTCTCTTTCCACCCTCCTCCCTGAGAAAAAATAGCCAACCCTTTGAATCATAGAATATCAAAGCTAGAAAGAACCTTGGAACAATAATAATCGCCAGCATCTAGAAAGCTCTGAGATTTGTCAATATTACTTCATTTGATCTTCACAACAATCTTGTGAGGTTGGTACTTTTATTACCCCTATTCTACAGAGGAGGAAACTGATATTTGGAGAGGTCAAGTGTCCAGGGTCACATGGCTAATCAGTGTCTGAGGAAGGATTTTAATTTAGTTCTCTCTGAGTTCCACGTCCAACATACTGTCCCCTGTGTCCCCCAGCTGGCTTAAATGTAGAGTTATCAGAGCTGAAGGGAACCTGAGAACACAGACTGTCAGAGTTGGCAGTGGTCACACTTAAGTGGTCAGCACTTTAAGATTCATAAAGAGTTTTCCTCCTGATAGCCCCATTAGGCAGCTAAAGGATTATTTCCATTTTAAAGATGAGGAAAATGGGGTTCATATGGGCTAAGAGACTCATTCAGCACCCAGGGCTTGGCCTGTAGCAAAGTAGTAAATGTTTTTTGGTTGATCATGCGAAGCCACATGTGGATTCAGAGGCAGAATCAGGACCCCTCAGGCCCAGGTCTCTTGACCTCAAGTCCAGGCTCTGGTTTCTATGACATGACATCTCACTTTAGCATAGATAGTGTGACAATGTGTTAGCCAGGATAGTATGTGGAGTTCATTTAGGTCCATGTCTTTCTCTTACAGATGAGGGGAGACTTCCCATGAGCACCCCACTTGTGACACCTGCCTTAGAAGAAAAGCCAGAACTAAATCACAGGTCCTTGTTTTTAAGGTCAATATTTATTTTATTGTGCTGTGATATCTTCCTTCCTTCCTTCCTTCCTTCCTTCCTTCCTTCCTTCCTTCCTTCCTTCCTTCCTTCCTTCCTTCCTATCTTCCTTCCTATCTTCCTTCCTCC
>NC_058131.1:337122676-337200785 GCF_016433145.1 Gracilinanus agilis | reverse complement strand
ATATATATATATATATATATATATTTTACTTCTGTCCATGACATATGATAAAGTCATGTCACTCACTTCTTTCAAAATATGGCACAATCATCTCTATCTTTTCATAGTAGATTGTAAGATTCTTAAGAACAGTGACTATTTAAATTTTGCCTATGTGTTGTCTAATACAGTACCCGGAACATAGCAGAACATAATAAATTATTGATTAATTCTACTTCTTTTGTTATAGAACATAATCAATCCATTATTCCACTCTCCATAAAGGATAATCCAGGTTCTCATCTCTCCTCAAGCTTCCCAAGGCAACTCCTCCCCAACTCTATCAACCTTATACGTAGCCAAAAGTATTGAGATCACTTGCCAGGGACTTTCCTATTCTTGCATCATTTAAACATTCCCTTTTCTCTTCTCCTTTGCTCCAGGCTCTGATAAAGAGATGGTCCTTCTTCTCAAGGCAAACCCTTTTATATGTGCTGTTGATTTCCTCCAATTCTGACTTCTTCAGAAAAAATAATCTTCATTATTCTCCCAACTCTTATCTTTAATCTCTTCATCCCTTCTGGCCCTTTCTCTGATATCTAAAAACATGCTTATTTCTCCCACATGCTTAAAAATTCTCATTTAATTCTACCTTTTCTCATTTGTAGTTAAACTTTTTGAGAAAGACATTTATATTAGATACTCCTATTTTCTTTGCACTGTCTTCGCTTTTTTGCAATCTGTCTGACATTATTTAACTGAAAATGTTATCTCCATACTTCTAAGCTGCCAAATCTAATGGCATTTCCCCTTTGGCACTTCTTCTTCTCTAGATTTTTAGTATACTTCTCTCTTGGTTCTCCTTCTACCTGTCTAATTATTCCTTTTCAGACACTTTTGCTGTATTTTTCTCCAGGGTAAGTTCACTAATTTTTGATGTGTCCCAAAGAGATATATTATAGGTACCAAGGGTCTTCATATAATTTCTATTTATATTATTTCATTTAATGACCTGATAAACTTCTATGCATCTAATTATCATTTATATGCAGATAATTGCTATATTTATATGTCAAACCCTAATCCCTTTCCTAAGCTATAGGTAACATATCACTAAACGCCTTTAGGATATCTTGAACTAGATGCTCCACAGTTATCTTAAATGAAACAGGTCCAAAACAGAACTCATTCTCTTTCCTTCCAAACTCTCCCTTCTTTCAAATTCCCATTATTAAGTCACATGCTAGGCGCTAAGATGGAAGAATAAGGGATGTGATACTTATCTAAAGCTTCCAAGCACACAAATAGAAAATAAATCTCCTCAAAAGAAAGGAAAGCAGGAGAGACTCTTATTGAGAAGGGAGTAAACGTGCCCAGTAAGATTGGCATTAGGGGAACTGGCATAGACCAGGCCAAAGCATTCCAAGGCAAAGTTAGGGAACAGCCTAGCCCACAAGACAACAGACAGCAAGGGGAACAGAATCCACCTGGACAAAACAGTTGCAGACCTCCCTACCATAAGCCAGCTGGGTCATCCCCTCCAAGTACATAATATGGGAACCAAAGATACTGGGCTTACTCCAAACACCAGAGAAGGTTACACTGCAAGCTTGGAACAATGTTCCCTCTACTCCAGAAACAGAGCAGAACCTCAACAGATAGTCACAGTAAGGAAGAAAAAATAATAATGACTAGAAAAATGAGCAAAAGACAATGAAAAAAGCTAACCTTATAAAGTTACTTCAGTAACAGGTAAGCTCAAAACACAAACTCAGAAGAGGACAACAATTGCAAAAAGGAAACATGTGAAACCCCAAAGGAAAATGAGAAAGGATGTCAATTCCCAAAAGAACTCTTAGAATAACTTGAAAATAAATTTAAAAATTAAATAACAAATGAAAAATGATAGAAACATTCAACAACTTGGGGGAAATCCACTGAAGAAGACAATTCCCTAAAAATTAGAAGAGGCCAAATGGAAATGGAGGCAAACACTGAAGAAAGCAACTCCTTATAAAGAATTATTCTAAAGGAAACACAAAAGCTCAAGGAAGAAAACAACTCCCTATAAATTACAATTAGGCAAATGGAAGCTAATGACTCTTTAAGACAAAAGGAAACAATCAAATCAAATAAAAATAATTAAAAAATAGAAGAAAATAAAATTTCTCTATTACCATTGAGGGTATCACCATGCAGGCCAGCAATTTCAGTGGCACCCTTCACTCTTTTTTAGTTTTGACTCTATATATTCATTTATTTGATAAACATTTGTTAAGCACCTACTATGTGCCAGGCATTGTGTTAAGTACTATCATTTCTACCTTCACAATATCTCTCAGATACAGTCCCTTCTCTCCACTCATACAGCAGACTTTTATTGCCTTTATTACCTCTCACCAGGATTTCTAACTGGTTTCTTTGCTTTAAGCTTTTCTTCCCTCCAGTTTATCCTCCACTCAATTGGAAAGGTGATTTTCCTAAAGCATAGATATGACTAGGTCATTCTCCCACTCAGTGAGCTCCCTAGGATTTTGAGGGCCAAATAGAAAACTCTACTTGGCAGTTTAAGCTCTTACTAACCTGGCACACATTCTATCTTTCTGGGCTACTTATATCTTACTCTCCTCCATGAATTCTATGATTCAGCTATTCTGCCTTCCTTATGGGGTTCCACCATTTCACCTCTATTTTTTGAATTCCCTGGATTCCTTCAAGACATAGATAACATTCTATTTTCTTCAGGAGGCCTTTTCTGTTTCTCCTGGGTCTTAACTCCAGGCTCAGTGTTCTATCCACAGAGCCACCTAGCTTCCATTGTGCTACCTTCCTTATCTTGACCTCTTGATGAAATTGTCCCTCTGAGATTATGAGATTACCTGCCATCTTCTCTGTATATGTCTTGCATGTATCTTGTTATTTACCTGATGCATCCCCCAATTAAGCTGTAAGCTCCTCGAGGCCAGGGACAAATTTTGCTATTTTTGGTATTCCTTACACTTAGCACCATGCCTGACCCTCAAGAAGGGGTTAACAATTGCTTATTAACTGAATGATGAAATCATTCCACTTCCTTACTTTTCTGCATTGTCCCAGAGCATAGGCACCATCATTATCATGATTATTACAATCATTAAAATATAATAATAAATAGTATTTATATGCCACTTTAAGGTTTGAAAAATACTTTGCAAAGATTTCATTTGATCTCCATAACAACTTTAGGAGGTAAGTATACTTAACTTTATTTTACAGTTGAGTTAAACTGAGTTAAGTAACCCACCCAATGTCATGCAGCCTATAAGGATGTGAAGCTCTATTTGAACTCATGCCATTCTGATTCAAGGCTCAGCACTTTTATCTATGGCTTCCTCATTGGAGACCTCATTGGAGGTCTTACGACCTGTTGTACTCAGAAGGTATATTTTAAAAAGAAAATTATTTTATTTTTAAGTATTTTTCCAAGGTTGCATGATTCATGTTCTCTCCCTCCCCTCTTTCCTTCCCCATTTCAGAGCTGACAAGCAATTCCCCTGGGTTATATATGTATTATCACTCAATACCTATTTCCATATTATTCATTTTTGTAATAGAGTCATCTTTTAAAACCAAAACCCCAAATCCTATACCCCTACAAACAAGTGACAAATCATGTTTTTCTTCTATGTTTCTACTCCCACAGTTCAGAAGATATTTCTAAGTATGCAATTTGTAGTATATTCACTGCACAAAGAACACACACACACACACACACACACACACATATACAACTTGGGAGCACAAATAAATAGGTACTTAGAGAAAGCCATTCATGCAACCAGACAGTCTCAGAGTTGTGTTCCTCTACCCCTACAGAGCTCTCTCCTGGTCATATGGTTTTCTTGATCTCCTTCCTGACAGCAGAGTCAGCTTTGAAATATGAAGGCCACTCGAAAATAATGGCTCAGAAATCTGCTTTATGTAATCTGCCTCCAGGCAACCTCAGAAGGGGAGAGACACTCATAGGGTTACTGGCAATAGCTGCTGTCTTGCTGCCCCAAAGATAATTTATTCTATCTTCATGATTGTGATAGCAGTGTTCTTCCCTGGTTTATCTTCTCTGAAAGGCGACTCTCCTTACATGAATTCAGAGGTTGATGGGGAGGATGAGATAGGAATTGGCTCCCACCAGCAAGGGCAAAAACATCTTTTCTCTATTCATTATTGTGAAATATGGTAATTAGTCTTTAGCCTTGATCACTGGCTATTCCATAAAACTCAAAACCTGCCCTGAACATCTCAGGAAGATCCCCATGGAAGGATATGGACAAGATTTGTGTAGTATTAGAGGGCAGAGATGAGTTGTAATCTGCATTATTGAGATCACAGATTCATTTGAATTTCTGAGAACTCCCAACTTGAGAGTTCTTGGTAGATTTCCAGCAGAATGTTCCAACTCATCATATATTCTTTTTTTTTTTTAAACCCTTACTTTCCATCTTGGAGTCAATATTGTATATTGACTCCAAGACAGAAGAGTGGTAAGGACTAGGCAATGGGGGTTAAGTGACTTGCCCAGGGTCACACAGCTGGGAAGTGTCTGAGGCCAAATTTGAACCCAGGACTGTCTGTCTCTAGGCCCGACTCTCACTCCACTGAGCTACCCAGCTGCCCCCTCATATATTCTTGATAAATATTTATTTATTGATTGGTTGTTCACACTCCTAGCATATGTATGTTCATGTTTATTATCATATCACTTCTCCCTCTGACTTGCAACTCCAAACCCCATTCTTCTTCTACACTGTGACCTTCAGTCCTTGACCCTTCAGTTCTTTCCCAAGATACCACCCTGTACTGAATATTGTTGTTCAGTCATTTCAGTCATGTTTGACTCTTTATGATCCCCTATGGGGTTTTTTCCTTTGTTTGTTTTATAAAAACCCTTACCTTCTGTCTTCTGTCAATACATAGTATTGGCTCCAAGGCAGAAGAGTGGTAAGGGCTGGGCAATGGGGGTTAAGTGACTTGCCCAGGGTCACATAGCCCCCTATGAGGTTTTCTTGGCAAACATACTACAGTAGTTTGTCATTTTCTTCTCCAGCTCATTTTATAGATGAGGAAGCTGAGGCAAACAGGGTTAAGTGACTTGCCCAGGGTCACATAGCTATTAAGTGTCTGAGGCTGGATTTGAACTCAGGTCTTCCTGATTCTCAGCCTGACACTCTGTTCACTGTGCCACCTAGCTATTACTCTACTCCTTTCCCATCTTGACCCCTTGATGAATCATTTCAACTCTGCAGATTCTTCTTTTACTTCCCTTGTCCCTTGATCATGTTGCCATCCTTGCCCTACCAAGCCTCAGCCTTGGATTATTCCCATTATCTACTGCCTTTGCTGTTGCCAGACATACTGATGAATGAAGTGGAGGGTGGGATCAATGAACTTGCTTACACACACACACATTTAATTATTTATACATATAATAAATGTATTTTAATAAAATTGATTCCTTTGCAATCTTCTTTATGTTATATTATCCTTTGGGGCAGCTGGGTGGTACAATGGATAGATCCCTGGGCATAGAGTCAGGAACACCTAAAAGTTCCAATCCTGCCTTAGATACCAACTAGCTGTGTAATCCTGGGCAAGTCACTTAACTTTAGTTTGCCTCAACACAAATTCAAATACACAAACAAGAACAAGAATAAGATTATACACAAAGCCTCAAATGTCTACAATTTATAGTTTGTTTAAAAGCAATATTTATATTAATTTGAGCAGGATGGGAACAAAATTGTTTTGTTTGTTTATATGGTTCCTTCTGACTTTTTTTTTTTTGCTTCTGCTTATTTTTCTGGATTTTGTTGTTATTGTTTCTGCCACATTGCCTCTTGGTTACTACCTTTATAATAGAGCAATTTAAAGGAATAAGACACAGAAAGTGCTTTCAAAGACAAAACTAGTGCTGGCCTTGCCACAGGGTATCATTCAGAACCAAAAGGGAGGTGGGGCAAATACAGTTTTGCCTGAGGTGCTCAAACTGAGAGAGGCAGAACTTTTTCCCCTAGTTGGCAGTCTAAGATGATTTAGCAGCTTGCATCAGATGTAAAAAAACAGCCTCTCGCCAAAGGCTTCCTCTTTCTGCTTCTCAGATCACTTGCCTAATGTGAGCAGGGGTTCCTCATGCGTGGCCCTAACTCCCTCTGCTCCGAATACCCTTAAATCTATTTTTCTCTGCATCCCTTTCCTAGCAGCACAATTCAGAATATATTCCTATTTACAAACAATTCTCACAGAAAAGGTTTCTGGAGGTAAAGCTTTCAAACTTAAGTTACACAGTCCTATAGGAGGAAGTCTTCCTAAAGATTCTGCCCCAAAGATAAAAGCCCTTCTCACATCATTAGCTAAGCCTTTGCAGTGGGCTTAGAGGAAAGCCTTCTAAGGTGAGAAAACCATCACCTTTACAAGCCATCTTTGTCCTGTAAGCCCTGGTCAAAGTAGAGACTTCGGTACCAAAATCCATTCCTGCTAGTCACCCAGTTTCTAATATTGAAGGCCAGTGAGGGGAAGAATTCCAGAATAATAGATTCAAAAGCTTCAGTATCAACTCTCTATTCCCTAGTCTTGGAAGAGTTGGAGTAGAGGCAGGTGAAGGAGCCCAGAGTACACAAAGGGCCAGTTAAGAGAGTTGAGTATTTGGGGCACCCACGGAGAGATCCATCTTCCCAGGAGTTAAGCCCATGCTACCCCGGTGCTACTGGATTCTGTCCTCAGCTACAGTTGATCTCCCCACTCTCATAACGAGGTCCAGGATAGATAATCTCTCTATGACCAAATCTTTTTTCTGGGTCAGCCTTATCTGCTGTAGGTTCTTGCTGCATCACAGGGTTTAGGGATATGACTTCCATACCTTTATTTTACCCACTACCTCCTTGAGGGGAGATTGAGGTAAGGCTTGAGGTATCTTAAAAATCTCTGAGTATCCTCGACTGGGGGGAAATGACAAACTTTACTCACTAGGAGGTGTGCAATCCATCCTCCATGGTTATTGCACCTAATCAAAAGACATTCATAGGAAAGATACCCGGGGAGGGGGGAGCAGCAGGGTAGTTCAGTAGATTGAGAGCCAGACCTAGAGACCTAGGTTCAAATCTAGCCTCAGACACTTCCCAGCTGTGTGACCCTGGACAAGTCACTTGACCCCCATTGCCTAGCCCTTACCACTCTTCTGCCTTGGAACCAATACATAGTATTGACTCCAAGACGGAAGGTATGGGTTTAAAAAAGAGATATCTGGGGTGTAATAAAGGAAAAGTCCCCTAGAGCCTCAAGAATGGAATCCTGAGGCCATTTGATATCCCAGGTGAACTGGTGCCACAACCTGGTTCTCTCCTGATCCTTTCTCAAGGCCGGTCTTCTTGTCTTTCCTCAAGCTCCCCTCATCTTACTCCAAGTGCCAGAATTCCTGGTTAAGTCTCTAGAGACATCATCGCCCAAGACCTTTGGTATATCTTGTCCCTTGAGAATTCTGACAGCTTGTAGAACCACTCAATGCATGAGACTCTCACCTGGGACACATGCAACAAAGGAGAATATGAAAAGGCAGTAAAGTGGTATAGTGGATAGAGCACTTAGGCCTGGAGTCAAGAAAACCTGAGCTCAGATCTGAACTAGCTATATGGCCTTGGGTAAATCATTTAATCTGTCTGCCTCAGTTCCCTTATCTATAAAATGGAGGTAACAATAATACCTACTTCCCAGAGTTATTGTGAGGATCAAATGAGATAATATTTGTGAAACACTTAGACAGTGCCTGGCACATAGTTAGTACTGTATAAATGTGAGCTATTATTGTTATTATGATCATTATTTAAACACCCACTCACAGGGAAAAGAGGAGAGACAAGACTTGAACTGGGCTAGAGGTAGATGACCGTAGTAAAGGTAGTGTACCAATTGGATTGGGTAAGGAAGGAGTGAATAGGAGAGATGAGAGAAAAGCAGACTTATGAGGAATCAAAGGAAAAATCTCAAAGACTAAGTCATCCCACTCAGAGCCCATTCATGGTTTAGGGACAGGTGCTTTGCTCTCTAAATTCTCAATTTACTATTAAAAAGCCTTTTCCCTTTAGGCTTTACAGATGGGCACATAGGCTCTGCATGCATTTTGTGCATGGCAAGAAATAGAGGAAAATTTCTGGCTCCAAAAATTCTTTTGTGACGGGCACAATTGCCATTTATTATTGCTAAAGCACCGTGGGTGGGAATCATTAGATTGGGCCTCTGATTTTTTCCCCTCCTGGTGCTTAATAAATATTATATAACAACATAGAACAGTTGGCAGACACATAGAGTATGTGGGATGGTTTCCCTTTGAATCTCGCCGCAGCCTGGGAGCCTGGTCAGACTCTGGATTAAAAACTGACTTGGGAGGGATGAGTCAGCTGTGCAAGTAGCTGAGACTAGGAACACTCTGAGATGCTCTGAGTTCCCTCTAGTATTTCCATCTGGGTGGGATGACCTTCCCTGAGCAGACTGGGAACATTCCCATGATGCCAGGCCATGAATCAAGGCTTCCAAGCACTTAGGGCATTGGTGCCATTTTTTCTTTTTTATCCCTTTTCCCTTGTCCCTCCCTTCCCTATTCGCATCTCTACTCTCAAAATCAAAGTACCAAAAAAAATGACTGATATGGGGAGAGGCCAGAGCAGGATGAAGAAGTTGCCATGGCAGTCCAGAATTAGAATCATCCTCATTTAGAAGACCTGCCTGCAAGTAATATGGCAAATGTTTAACCAACCTGCTACCTTATTTCTGTGATGAAATTGAGGCATATTATCCCATTTCCATAATGCTTCCATTTATGTAACACACAGCCATCTCACTTATTCCTTCCACAGACTCAGAGCACAACTATAACAGGATGTTACTTTTCCCACTGATGAAAGATACAACCTTCCTGTTTTCTAATTTCTCCTGTAGCCCAGGTTTGAGCCTGTACATATGCATAAGACTCTCCTCATTGGTGGAAAGAATGATGACTTAACCTCTACAAGCCTGAATGAGGGATGGAGTTGGTGTCAGAGCTTGAGAGAGGAGGGACATTTCTTTTCCCTGCTTTTGAGAAAGGATACAAAGCTGCAGTCTTCTTTGTAGTCTCGGAATGAGAGGCAAGAGAGAGAAACAAGAGGAAAGAGATAGAGAAAGAGAGAGAATAGAAAAATGAAAGAGGGCGAGGCAGGAAGAAGGGAGAGAGAGAGAGAGAGAGAGAGAGAGAGAGAGAGAGAGAGAGAAAGAGAGAGGGGAGGGAGAGATGGGGCAGAGAGAGAGGGAGAGGGGAAGAGAATGAGAACAGACTTTGAAAGCCAGACATGTAGGGGAACTCCAGCTCCTCAACTTATCCCTTATCTAGTCCCACTACTATATTTATTTTTTTAATCCTTACCTTCTGTCTTAGAACTGATACTGTTCAGTCAGAAGAGTGGTAAGTACTAGGCAATTGGGGTTACATGAATTGTCCAGGGTCACACAACTAGGATGTGTATGAGGCTAGATTTGAACCCAAGTCCTCCTGATTCTATCCACTGGGTTACTTAGCTGCTCCTACCCACTTATTTTAAAGATGAAGAAACTGAAATCCTGAGAAGAAAAATTATTTGTTACAGGTCACATAACTAACATATGGCATAGCCAAGAATTGAATCCACATCTCCTGACTCTAAAAGTATGCTCTTTCCAGTGTTATGTCTTCATTCTATCAACAGCGGGAACAATCACCCGATTTTCAAACTGCTTCCACTGACAGAAGACACACTCATCTCATTGGCATATTTCTCTCACTGACATAATTATAATGTCTTATTTCCTCATTTCCCCTAAGAGCAAGACTCATCCTACTTCCTTGTTTCTCTCATATTAAGTAGTACTTTTAGGGAGTGGAATGGGAGGAATCCCTAATTGCATTCTGCCAGAACTCCCACTCAGATTCCTAGGTGTCTGAGATGCTCAGGAAATCCAAAGCTGGTTGATCTCCCATCTCCATGCCTCCCCCTTTCTTGACTTACACAGGCTGCTTCCCGGACTTGCTCAAAAAGGCGTTTGGCAGGTATCAGGAAATCCAGGAGGCAGCAGAGCCCATCTCCATGATAATGAATCTCCAGGAGGCGGAACACCTGGCCAAGGATGGTTGGAGCTGTAGCTTCAAAGGGTGGGTAGAGGGCTGCAAGGGCACTCTGAATTGCTGTGTCCAATGATTGGGAGTCCTGGGGAGGAGAGAGAGGGAAAGAAATGATATATATGAAAGGAGAGGGCATAGTAGACTAGTGCAATGGGAAATATTCAAGCTCTTGTAGCCATCCATCACTCACCCTTTCCATGGGCTGCCCCAGTGGTAAAGAATCACCACAACTGGGCATATAGAGTAATGGACTGAGAGTCGGGAAAACTCATGTACAAAACACTGAGTGAGGTTGGCCAAGTGATCCTCAGTTTCCTCTTTGTAAGATGAGGATAATAATACCTGTAGTTAGTCAAATAATCAATAAGCATTTATTTAATTTAATTTTAATTTTGAATATTTTCCCATAGTTACATGTTTCATGTTTTTTCCCTCTCCCCCAAACCTCATTAACCCCTCTTAGCCTATGCACAATTCCACTGGGTTTTACATGTATCATTGATTAAGACCTAATTCCATATTACTGATAGTTGGACTAGAGTTATCGTTTAGTGTCTACATCCCCAATACAATAAGCATTTATTAAACACCAACTTTGTTCCAGGGGCAGCGAGGTATTACAGTAGACAGAGTGCTGGGCCTGAAGTTAGGAAGACCTGAGTTCAAATTTGGTTTCGGACACTTACTAGCTATGTGATTCTGGGCAAATCACTTGATCCTATTGGCTTCAGTTTCTTCATCTGTAAAATGACCTGGAGACAGAAATGGCAAACCATTCCAGTGTCTTTGTCAAGAAAAGCCCAAATTTGGCATGAAGAGTCAGATACAACTGAAACAACTGACCAACAACAATACTTTGTGCCATGTCTGTGCTAAGTGCTAGGGATACAAAGAAAAGTAAAAGGCAGTCCCTACTCCCAAGAAGTTTTGACAATCTAATGGGGGAGACAACAGGCAAACCTATATAAAAAAGGGACATAGCCAGGACAAAATGGAGATTTTCAACAGAGAGAAGGCACTAGAATTAAGAATACTCACTTCAGCAGCACAGATACTAAAATTGGAACAATACAGAGAAGATTAACATGACCCCTATGCAAAGATGACAATAAACTGCTTGATTTCTACACGAGCTGGAAAGATCTCCATGAACTGATGTAGAGTGAAACGACCAGAACCAGGACAACATTGTACACAGAAACTGAAACGTTGTGGGATGATCAAATGTAAATGACTTTGCTACTGATAGCAATGCAATGATCCAGGACATCCCTGAGAGACATATGAGAAGGAATGCTATCCACATTGGGAGCAAGAACTGTGGGAATTAAAACACAGAAAGAAAACATTTGATTTTTCATTTGTTTATATGGGTATTAGATTTGGGGTTTTGGTTTCTAAAAGATTATTACAAAAATGATTGATATGGAAATAGGTATTGAGTGATAATACACGTATAACCCAGTGGAATTGCTTGTCAGCTCTGGGAGGAGGGAGGGGAAAAGGGGAGGGAAAGAACATGAATCATGTAACCATGGAAAAATACTTAAATAAAAATTAAAAAAAGTTATATTTAAATGAGTCTCTAAATATTCTAAGTATATTTTTACTAAAAATATTTTTGGGGTTACTTATTATATGAGATAATGAACAGTGAAATGAGTAGAACCAGGAGAACATCATATACAGCCACAGAATTAATCCTAGAGGTATAAACTGAGAATGTGATCTCCAGAAAGTGTACAGAAAGATAAAACATGAAAGACTTAATTTATATGAACCTGTTGGCCTCCATGATGATATCCTATATGAAGTGGGAAGGGCAAGGAGGGGTTGGGACACTACTGAACAGGATCTGCTATATAAATATGAAGAAAAGTAAATAAAATATATAGGAGATTTGTGATTTCTTTATGCAATATTTTCTTTTTCTTTATGTATGGAAATGTTTGTTGTGTTTGTATTTGTAAACATTTGGAATAATAATAAAGATTTTTTTGGAGATTGTGAAAAAAAAAGAGGGACTGGGAAAGGCTTCCTGTGGAAGGTGGGTTTGCAGCTAAGACTTGAAGGAAACCAGAGAAACCAAAACTGTTGGGAAACTCAAATGAAATAATGCATTTAAAACACTCTGCTGAGTTTAAAGCACTGTGTGGATGTTGACCTTTATTAGTTCATTCCTGCTGCACTCTTGTTGTTACCCTA
The DNA here is from genome assembly GCF_016433145.1 of Gracilinanus agilis. Taxonomy (NCBI): domain Eukaryota; kingdom Metazoa; phylum Chordata; class Mammalia; order Didelphimorphia; family Didelphidae; genus Gracilinanus; species Gracilinanus agilis. The sequence continues at coordinate 337,188,442 of NC_058131.1, read as the reverse complement.
TATTTAAGCACTGGTCCCACAATGTGATTTGTGATAAGCTAATGTGATTTCAGGGACCCAGCACAGTATCTAGTACTTGGTGGGGTTTAATAAGGATGCGTTAAATTGAACTGAGCTTGAAGAGATTATAGAATCATAGATTTATAAGCTTGAAATAACCTTAGAAGTTATTTATTCCAAACCAATAATTATATGATGGGAGAAACTTTCCCCAAGAAAGTGATTGGAACAAATCTGAGTCTGGGAACTTTCTTTCCTTTCTCCCTTCCCTCATTCCCTCCCTTCCTCCCTTCCTTCCTTCCTCCTTTCCTTCCTTCCTTCTTCCCTTCCTTCCTCCCTTCCTCCCTCCCTCCCATCCTTCCTTCCTTCCTTCCTTCCTTCCTTCCTTCCTTCCTTCCTTCCTCCCTTCCTTCCTTCCCTCCTTTCTTCCTCCTTTCCTCCCTCTCTCCTTCCTTCTTTCCTTTTTTATCAACAAAAATAACCACCAGTATTTATTAAATAATTATTATGTGTCAGTCATTGGGCTAAGTAATAGAATACAAAGAAAGGCAAAAATATGACCTCTGCCCTCAAGGAGCTCATTGCCTAATGTTGGGGAGGGGGGGACAATATGAAAAAATCATGCTCATATAAGATATATACAGTCCATGTAATCTTGGAGGGATGGGGATGGATGGAAGAGATCTCTTGTGGAAGGGAGGATTTGAGTTGGGAGTATGCAAAGGAAGCCAGGGAAGTCAGGAGGTGGAGCTGAATGGGGAACAGTCAGTGAACATGCCTGGAGTTGGAAAATGAAGTGCTGTTTGTGAGGAAGAGCAGAGTCCAGTGTCACTGGATCATATATTATCCTGAGGGAAACAGAATGAAAGAAGACTGGAAAGGAAGGAAGGTGTCAGATTGTGAAAGTCTTTAAAAGACAAAGAGAATTTTCTTCTTGATCCTAGAGGTGATCCTGGAGTTTGAGCAAGGAGATGACATGGCCAAATCTGCTTTTTCAGCAAGATCTCTTAAGTAGTCATATTGAGGATGGAGTATAATGCAGAGCAACGTGAGGTAGTTAATAACCCACCAACAGGTTATTAACAGTTCATCTGTGAGGCAATGGAGGATTGCACCAAGGTGTCAGCTGTTTGAGTGGAAAGTGGAAAGAAAGGGGCACATAGGAGATACACTGTGATGGTGGTGAAAGATTAGATAGGGGAATGAGAGGGTGAAGAGTTGAAGGTAACACCTATATTTTGTGCCTGAGTGACTGGAAAGATGGTGGTACCCTTGGCTGTAATAAGGAAGTTCAGAAGAAAGGAGGGTTTGGGAAGAAAGTAACGAGTCCCTTTTGAATATGTTGAGTTTGAAATATTTATGGGACATCCATTTTGAGATGTCCAAAAGCCAGCTGGTGATGTGAAACTAGAGATCAGAAGAGAGGTTAAGGGTTGTTTAAGTAAATCTGAGAATGAATGGAGATAGTAATTGAATTAATGGAAACTGATGAAATCACAAAGTGAGATAATATAAAGCAAACTAGAACCCTGAGGAGGAGAAGTAGCCAGTATTCTGGGAATCTAATTTGAGGGAGTGGGATATTTATTGAGGGAGCCAAGATGGCAGAGTACAGGCAGAAACCCAGCTAAACTCTCAACATTCCACTCCAAACAACTTTAAAACAAATGTGTAAGTCAATTTTTGGAGCAGGAGAGCCAACAAAAAGGTGAAACTGAGAAATTTTTTCAGTCTAGCACAATTTAGGAGTTCAGCAGGAGAGGTTTGTAATACTGGGGTGAGGGCTGGTCAAGGTTACATGCTATGGGAACACCAGCTATGATCCTTAGAGGTGGCCAAGGCAGCAGTGGCAATAGTAGCATGAGTAGCTATTAATCCAGAGATGAATAAAAACATAAGAAAACTAGTCAGGAAGAGATTACAGGAGATCCTTTGCTAGCACTGGGTATGGCTGGCATGGTTTAGCAACTCTATTGCCCATACAAAATTCTGGGTCATAGTTCTAGGGTGGAAAGAAATACCTGTGATCAGTCATAAGGAAGAAGGGATCTTAAGCACAGTTCCAAGGCAGAGAGGAGCCCTAGTGCTTGTGGCTGCAGGAGAAAAGAAAACCTAGTCACAGTTCCTTGGCTAAAAGGAGTGCCAGCAATTGTATTTCAAGGGGATTAAGGACCGTTCCTAGGTAAAGACCAGAGCCCAGATTAGGAGAGCAGAAATGACACCTCTATCCTTATCACACCACTTGGAACCACCAATAACTTGCATACTCCCAGGACTAGCTTCGAAAACAATAAAACAAAAAACTCTGAATCATGGGATAGTGCTTCTCCATCTCCAAGTGAACAGAGCCAAAATTTGACATAAAGTTAAAAATCAAGAAATAGGCTGGGAAAATGAGCAAATAAACAAAAAAATAACAATCTTAAAAAGTAACTAAAGTAGTAGGGAAGACCAAGACATAAACATAGAAGAAGCTAACAATGTGAAAAGAGCTACAAGCAAAGCATTGAAGAAAAATGCTAATTGGACCCAAGTCCAATAAGAATTCCTGGAAGATTTAAAGAAAGAGATAAGAATGGTAAGGGAACACTTGGGAAAAGAAATGAGAGTGAAGTAAGAAAAATATAAAGAAAATGATCACCTTGTTAAAAGAGGCACAATAAAATAGTGAAGAAAATAACATCTTAAGAAACAGAATTGGCCAAATGGTAAAAGAGGAACAAAAATTTAGTGGCGAAAAGAACGTTTTAAAAAGAAGAATTGTCTAAAGGAAAAAGAGGCACAAAAATTCACTAAAGAAAATAATTTCCTAAAAGTTAGAATTGGACAAGTAGAAACTAATGACTACCTGATATCAAGATACAATAAAGTTATCAAGAACCAATATCAAGAATCAATATTAAAGGACATCAAGAAACAATAAAACAATAAGAAGGATTAAAAAATTGAAGAAAATCTGAAATGTGTCATTGGAAAAACAACTAATCTGTAAAATAGATTGAGGAGAGATAATTTAAAAATTGTTGGACTACCTGAAAACTATGATTTAAAAAAAAGAGCCTAGGCATCATATTTCAAGAAATAAAAAGGAAAACTGTACTGATATATTAGATCTAGAGGGTCAAATAGACATCGGAAGAATCCACTGGTCACTTCCTAAAAGACATCTCCAAATGAAAACTCCTAGAAACATTATAGCCAAATTCCAGAGCTCTCAGGTAAAGGTGAAAATATTGTAAAGAGGCAGAAAGAACCACAGTCACACAAAATTTAGTGGCTTCTATATTAAAGGAGCAGATGGCTTAAATTGTGATATTATAGAAGGCTAGGATTACAACAAAGAAAACTTACTTACTATGAAAAATTAAGTATAATCCTTCAGGAAAAAAATGGAATACTATTGGACTATAAGTAATCATTAAGGGAATGGTTTCAGAAAAAAAAAAAAAAAACATGGCAAGACCTTTATGAATTGATACAAAGGAAAGCAAGAAAAACCAGGCAATCATTGTGCACAGTAACTATGTTGTAATGATGATCAGCTGTGAAAGACTTGGCTACTCTGATCAATTTAATGATCCAAGATGATTCCAAAGGATTCATGATGAAAAAATGCTATTCACCTTCAGAGAAAGACTTGATGATCTTTGAGTGCTACCTGAAATGTAATCTTTCCTTCCTTCCTTCCTTCCTTCCTTCCTTCCTTCCTTCCTTCCTTCCTTCCTTCCTTCCTTCCTTCCTACCTCAATTAAAAAGAAAAGAATGTTAAAAACAATTAAAATATTTTTAATTGAGAGAATCAAAGATAGGATAAAGATACAGACTTCACTCTAAGTTTACAGAATTACAAAAAACAAATAATTATAATCATCTGTGAAATGGTAACTTTTTGCCAGATACTATACTAGGAGCTAGGAATTCAAAGAAGAAAAGGAAGCCATTCTTGTCTTCAAAGAGTGTGTGAATTACAACATGTAATATAATTTCACACACTATATATATACATATACATTTGCAGTAAAGAAAAAGTAATTTTTTGCAAATAAAAACAACTCTGAGGTACCACCTCACACCTAGCAGACTGGCCAATATGGCCTGAAAGGAACATGATAAATGCTGGAGGGCATGTGGCAAAATTGGCACACTAAGACACTGCTGGTGGATTTGTGAATTGGTCTAACCATTCTGGAAGGCAATTTGGAACTATACACAAAGGGTTTTAAAACATTGCCTGCCCTTTGATCCAGCCATAACACTGTTGGGTATGTACCCCAAAGAGATAATAAGGAAAAAGACTTATACAAAAATATTCATAGCCACACTCTTTGTGGTGGCAAAAAGCTGGGAAATGAGGGGGTGTCCATCGATTGGGGAATGGCTGAACAAATTGTGGTATCTGATGGTGATGGAATATAATAATTATAATTGTGCTGAAAGGAATAATGAACTGGAGGAATTCCATGTGAACTGATAAGACCTCCAGGAATTAATGCAGAGAGAAAAGAGCAGAACCAGGAGAACATTGTACACAGAGACTGCTAACATTGTGGCATAATCGAACATAACAGACTTTTCTACTAGCAGCAATGCAATGATCCGGGACAATCCAAAGGAACATATAAGAAAGAACGCTATCCACATCCAGAGAAAGAACTGTGGGAGCTGAAACATAGAAGAAAAACACTTGAGAGATCATGACCTTTGATGTGGATATAATTGGGGTTTGGGCATTAAAAGATCACTCTACTGCAAATAGGAATAATATGGAAATAGGTTTTAAGCAATGATACATGTATAACTCAGTGGAATTGTTTGTCAGTTCCAGGAGGAGGGAAGGAAGAGTGGTGGGAAAAATCGTGAATCATGTAACCATGGAAAAATATTCTAAAGAAAAATTAATAATAAAAAAGAAAAAAATAATTTTGAAGAGGGGTTGGAAGAAGCAAAAGCCTCATGTAGGAGGTAGAATTTGGTTTGAGTTTCAAAGAGGTGTCAGAGAAGAGGGGATGTATTCCAGGCATGGAAGACTTCCTGTATAAAGGTCTGGAGTCAGGAGATGGATAGGACAAAAGTAAAATAGTTTGGCTAGACCATAGAGGTGAAAAGGAGTAGCATGTAATAAGCCTGCAAAGGTAGTCTGTAGTCAGATTGTGAAAGGCTTTGAATGCCAAACAGAGGAGTTTGCGTTTGATCCCAAAGGCAAAAGGGAGTCATCGAAATGAGATAGTGCTATAGTATAGGAAATATTGTGCTTTAGGCAGCTGTGTACAGGATGCATTAAGCCAGTTAAAATGAGAGAATTGTCCTAGAGTTCTAAGATCTAACAAAACCCATGGATGCTACATTTCTACTCCCCTTTCTCCACCCCACATCACCCCTCCTCCAATTTCCAATGGGCAAGGTCCCAAGTTCAAGTCTACTACTCTCCCTTGTGGGTGGGGATGCTCCCTGACTTTTCCAGCCTATGCTGTTCTCTCCTTTCCCTGAGCTCCTTCTACCTGCCAAGATTTTGGAAGCAAAAAAAAAAAAAAAATGATAAAGAAACAAAATCCAGAGAGATTAATGACTTATTGAAAGTCATACAGATAAGCATCAAAGTAGGTTTTGAATCCAAGTCCTCTAACTCCAGAGCTAATACTGTTTCCCCTGTATCATGCTATCTTCTATACCAGAAAGAGCTTTTCCTACTTGTCTTTTCTTAATTATTTGAAATGGGGAAGGACATCTAATCCAAACCCACTGAATTCATGTCCAATGCTACCAACACACTCTCTCAGCTCTGAGAATCAGTCTGTGGCTTAAGAAACAGTCAGGGGGCATCTGGGTAGCTCAGTGAAATGAGAGCCAGGCCCAGAGATGGGAGATCCTGGTTATAAATCTGGCCTCAGACACTTCCTAGTTGTGTGACCCTGGGCAAGTCATTAACCCCCATTGCCTAGCCCTTACCACTTCTGCCTTGGAGCCAATATACAGTATTGACTCCAAGGCAAAGGGTTAAGAAAGAAAGAAAGAAAGAAAGAAAAAAGAGAGAAAAAAGGAAGGAAGGAAGGAAGGAAAGAAGGAAGGAAAGAAAGAGGGAAAGAGAGAAAGGAAGAAAGGGTCAGAGATTTTCAAATTAAAATGGCTCTGGGGAAGCTCGGTAGACCAAAGGTCCCGGGTTTATATCTGGCCTCAGACACTTCCTCACTGTGTGACCCTAGGCAAGTCAGTTAACCCCCATTGCCCAGCCCCTATCATTCTTTAGTCTTGGAATCAACACTTACTATTAATTCTAAGATGGAAGGTAAGGGTTTAAAAAATATCTCTAAATCTTATGCTTGATTAATAGTCAGTAGCTCCAGCCATTCAAGCCAGACATAAATGATGAGAAAACCAGACTGGCAAATCGGGAGTAAATGATGGAGAAAAAAGAACTGGACACTTACCTGCTGTGCAACTCTGGGAAAATCACTTCTCTCTGAGGAGTCTCAGTTTGCCTTGTTTATAAAAGAGGGCTCATTATATTTATACCACCTACCTCACAGGGTTATGGGGAAGAAAGTGCTTTACAAACCTTAAAGTGCTACAGAAATGTGAGTTATTACTGATAAAGAAAAGAGAATGAATAGGAAAATGGATATATTAAAGGAACCCTGGGGAATCTAAGCCCATGATTAATTAGCTGAATAGCAAAGCCCCAGGAGCCCTGTAATGGATACATTAGCCAGACATGGACTCCTGCAAATGGTTTCAATGAGATTTAATAGATGTATTTCCATTCCTTTACAGGGTCAGGAGTTTGGCCATACATTGAACTATTCCTCTGCATAGGATCATAGGACTCCAAGACTCAGAGCTAGAAGGAATCTCAGCGATCTAGTCCAATACCTTCGTTTTCAGGGAAAGCTAAGTGAATTAGAGGGAGAAAAGGATGTGAGCACATTGTCCAAAGGCAAGAAAGTCCAGGAGGGAGCTGGGAGTGGGAAAGAGTGAAAATGACAGGGTAGAAAGAGATTTAGATCATGATTCTAGTTGAGGGAAAAAACCAACAACTTTTAAATCAGTCAACTCTACAAAGATTCATATTGCAAAAGACTTTCAAAAGTTACCAACGTGTATATTTTCTTCTTATGAGCTTGGGGACTGTATCATAACTCTCTTAGCCCAGCACAGCACTCTAGGTACACAGTTGATGTTTGTTGGGAACAAATCTGTTGAAATGGGGTTGACAAACTCATTCATCTTGTTTGTTTGTTTTTCCCTCCCTCACCAGGTGTTTATGAAATCAGGGCTTTCTTGAGTTTCAAATTAAAACCTGAGTTTTGTATCAACAATTCCCTCAGAGGGTAGCTTTGGCATACTTTAATTCCTTCCACATGATGCTGCATCTCTCAGCTCTAATTGCTTCCTTTGTCTGGAACCCTCTCTTCTCACCTGCCTGTTGGCATCTCTTGCTTCCCCCAAGATTTAGCTCAAACCTCACTTTCTGCAGGCCTGTCCCTGTCTCCCCGGTTGCTAGCAACTTCCACTCTAAGGCTGGCTTCAATTTACTCTGCATATATTTTGCATATACTTAGTTATCCATATGTTGCTTCCTCCAACTAAAATGTAAGCTGCTTGAGGGAAAGGGATGTTGGATTTTTCTTTGTCTCCTCAATGTTTGACTCAGGGACTGGGAAACAGCAGGTGCTTAATGTTTAATGTTTACTGATGGATTGACTGACTCTTGAAGTAGTATAAGATTAAGCAACTGAAGCTGAACTGAGTATTGGAAAGCCAGATATGGGAGATGATTTATAGCAGTAAATCATACAATCTTAGCTCTAGGAGGGGATCTACCTTTGCTAAAAACTACCTGTGAGACCTTGAGCAAATCATCTTATTCCTATGAGCCTCAGGTCCTCATTTGTAAAATGAGAAGACTAGATGACCTCTGAGGTGCCTTCTGGTTCTAGACATAGATGCCTGGTCCATTCAGTTATCTCATTCATCCTTTGGCTTTCAGGCAGAAGATCTAAGGTACCCAGAAAAAAGGACCATCACTTTATTATTATTATTTTTAATCCTTGCCTTCTGTCTTAGAATCACTGTGTATTGTCAAGGCAGAAAAGCGGTAAGGGCTAGGCAATGGGGGGTAGTGGTGGAGATGGGAAGTGACTTCGCCAGGGTCATACAGTTAGGAAGTGTCTGAGACCAAATTTGAACCCAGGACCTCCCATCTCTAGGCCTGGATCTCTACCAGTTGAGCCACCTGCCTGACCCCCATTGTTTTATTCTTAAAGATCTCTAAAAGAAAAACTCCAACTGGACTTCAAGGGGCCATGATCATATGAATATTAAAATACACACCCCAATCCCTCCATGCCCTAATGGTCAGCTTTGTGAATCGCTGGGACTGGAGATCCCTCGGAGTCAATTTTCAGCTGCTGACCTCTTCACATAATGATAGGCAATCACTCAATTGATAGACACATCTGTCTCTGACTCCATTTTTGAAGGCTTTCCAGTTTGGTAGAAGCAGCCCTAGCTTGCATCCTATTAGTAGCCTTCTTGAATCCAGGACTGCTTCCACACTATAGGGAAAGATGACTTTGTCAGGGGACACTCCAAAACTAAGCTTTACTTCCCTGAGAATTAAGACATTCTCCCTTTTATTCAGGCATAGAATGGAAGGCAGGAGGTATGATGTTTTTGTCTCTGTATTCTCAATTCTCAGAACAGCACCTGGTACATCTTGGGCACTTAACGAAATGTTGAACTAAACAGAACTGAGATGTTTCCTTTAATTTGTTTTCCTTTTGTTTGCTCTTCAGTGAACATCAGGAATATTTCCCAATTATTAAAGAAACAACTATTTACCATGTACTTTCACCTAATCAATATGAAAGACTGACTTTTGTGTTAGTTTCCACATCTGTAAAATGACCTAGAGACAGAAATAGCAAGCCACTCAAATATCTTTGCACTGAAAATCCCAAATGGGGTCACAAAGAGTTAGACATGATTAAAATGACTATTCCCTTCTCCATTGGGCACTGAGAGAAGTACAAAGATGAAAAACACCGCAGGACCCCTGTTGTCAAGGATTTAGCAATCTAAGAGATACTCGAAGATGGCACAGGTCACATCCTTTTGCAAAAATTACTGCTGTATTATAGGAAAATTTTCAGACCTTTGCCAAGGGTCCCCATGTTCTCAGCTGTATTTGATGTCACAAAATTACAGCATAGTCAGAAAACTTTGCCCATTTCTTGGTATTTCCCACCTGTAGCTTTTGGTCTGTTCTCCACTAAATCATATAATTGATAATATTTTAACTCTGCCCCCACTTCCATACCTCTTTAGATTTATTTCCTTTTAACATGATTTTTAGGTTTTTAAAGAATTCCTCCTCTCTCAGGACTAGAGAAAGGAAAGTACTTGCCCTAAATGACTTAGGTAATAAGTGGAATTTGGAATTTCTACTCAGGGACTCCAACTTCAACTGTTGCTCAGAATTCATTCTTTGATAGTTATGGAAAGTCTGACCCTTGGTTTCAGTTTTGATCTGAGTCTCTGTGAACATTTCTGGTACCCAGAACTGACTAATACTTGAAAAAAGTTTAACAGTACTAAAATCTGCCTTTTATATGAGATAACTAGCATATAATAGGTAGCATTTATATTATATTTCTAGGAGCTTTAAGGTTTGCAGCGTTTTGAATGTATTGCCTGTTTTTTCACAATAGTCCTGTGACATAGGTGCTATAATTATCCCCAATTTACTGAGGCTGAGAGCTATTAGGTGACTTGCTCAAGGTCACATAGCTAGTAAGTGTCTGAGGTCAGATTTGAACTCAAGTCTCTTTGACTCCAAGTCCAGTGCTCTATCCACTGTGCCACCTAGATGCCCTAGGCTTGGCAAATTCTTTCAAGGTTCTGGTTAGAGCTTTGGAGAAGTTGTCCAAATGCTTCCTGGAGAGAATTATCAGATTGTTAGATTTGAAATAGGAAGGACCTTAAGAGATCTTTTGTCAGAAATAAGACTCAAAGAAAGGAAATGTGACTTCCCAAGGTCAGTAAATGGCAAAGTCAATATTCAAACCCAGGTGTTCTAACTCCAAATGAAAAGTTCTCCAAGTCCCTTGTGTATGCTTCCATTTAAGCAAATTCATATAAGTTCATTATAAAGGTCAAAGATGAGAGCTAGAAAGATCTCAGAGATCATCAGGTCCAATCCGCTCATTTTACAAATGAGGAAATGGAGGCCCAGTGAGATTAAATGACCAAGGTCTTATAGGTATCTTTAAATCTTGGCATCCACCAGTCCCCTGTCCTGATGTGAATGCTTCTCCATATATATAATAATCTTGTGTTTGGGTTCGTTTTCTTTTTTGGTGGGGAGGAGAAAACTGCCCCTTCTGCTATTTAACTGATAACTTAATTTAATTTAAGTGGAAACTCCTTCCACCAATGCAATTGATAATCTTGTATATAACCTGGGAAACTAAGTGATTTGCATATGTTCTCATGGGCAGAAGCAGAATTTCAATTCAGATCTTCTTGATGGCAATGTAGCAACTATGCTACCATGTTCTAACTCTCATGTGTGGGCAAAGAATTCTCAAACAGAAGTCAAAGGGCCAGGAATTTAAAAACCACCAAAGTTCTCATTCAGACACTAGTTGTTTACCCCAGTTCATCCAAACTTCTTGAGTCTGTAGCATTGGGCTAAAATCTCAGTTCTCTGTTCCAGAAGTCTCTCCCAAACTGGAAGCACAAAATACTGAACCAAAATACTATAGCCTCACATTTTCCAGCGCTTTTGAAAAATACTGATTCATTGGACTTGAGTCTCTGAGAATCTTTGCTGTGACACAGACAAATGAGCACAAAATCAACATTTATCCATCCCAGGGACAGCATTTCTGGCATTAAATACATGGTCCCCTATTAAAAAGTCTTATTAAAAAAGCAGCACCCCCTCCCAACTTAGGCTTTGGGCCCTAGGCAACCATTTCCTTTGCCTATTCCCTCTCTCTCTCCTGTTTCTGAGGACTGTGAGCCCCATATCTCTGGTCTCTGAAGTCACTCATTCACACAACCTGAGAAATAGAAGAGAAAGAGGCCTAAGAAAAAAGAGGAAAAGTATTACCATGTTGTTTATGGGCAGTGCAAGCAGGTAGGGGAGCAACTGGCTAAGGAGAGGGAGTCCAAGAGCCAGCCAGCTTCCTTTCCATCAGTTCGGCTGAGGGGTCAGTGCATATTCCTGTTTCCATTTTCTCCTGAGGGGGTGCCTCCTTGCATTCCTGTCCAATCCCTGTGAGTAGCTGGTGGTTGGTGGGCAGGTCTTCCCCAAATCAAGGTGTCCACATTGGCAGAACGGTGAGGACCTCTCCTCTGTCCCCTCCCTCCCCATCCATCAGTCCCATGTCCTTTCCAGGGCTGCCAGTGTTGAAGAGAAAACCTGTGAGCCAGGAGCTAGTTCTCCCTCCTCTTTCATCTCTGGGAAACAGGTTAAAGGGTGAGAGGAAGATGAGAGAGAGAGACAGACAGACAGACACACAGACAGAGAGACAGACAGACAGACAGACAGACACAGACAGAGGGACAGACAGAGAGAAGAAGAAGAAGAAGAAGAAGAAGAAGAAGAAGAAGAAGAAGAAGAAGAAGAAGAAGAAGAAGAAGAAGAAGAAGAAGAAGAAGAAGATAGAAAAAAGAGAAACAGGGAAGGAGAGATAGAAAAGAGGAAAACAGGCAGAACAAAGACTGACGGAGAGAAGAAGAGAAACTAAGACACAGAGAGAGAAGAACGGAGGTATACGCTCACAGGCAGAGAAAGAAGAAAGTTGGCTAGTTAAGGAGAGACTGAGGGGAGTGGAAAAGCAGAAGGGAGGAGGGTGTCTGGGAACGATGTCTTAAAACACAGTCTCGCTCTCGTCTGAGCCTGAGCCTCTTCGTTGCAAACCCCCCTTCTCGTCCCACGTCCATCCAGGTCCAGGAACAGCAGCCCCTGTTGTAGCAGCCCTGAGTCCCCTCCCTACCCCCAGTCTCCCCCCTTCCCCCTCCCCTTTCCCGCCCTCTGCCTGGCTTTCCTCCTGAGGTCCTAGGCTGGGCTCCGTTCGGAGAGGAGTGATGGGAAACAGGCTGGGGGGAGGGGGCAGCCCTGCCTGGCCAGCGGAGCCCAGCCGTTCCCCCTCCCCTAGTGTGCGTCTGTGAGTCCTCGACCCGCCCGCCGCCAGCTGTGCTTGCCAAGAGGAACACAAGACACCCACACAGTTTTGTTTTTCTAACCATTCTTTTTCCAAGAGCAGTTTCTTTCCTTCGTACCTCACGGATCCGAGCCCCTGGATGGCTGTCTCTCCTTTGCCAGCCCTGAAAAGGCCTCAAGCTAATTGGCCAGAGCACTCCCTTTCCGAAACGCTTTTGCAACCGGCTCGAGGGTTATGGAATCCCCCTCTCTAAGCCCAGAAGCTTGGCTAGGGGAGGACCGGGGAGTCTCAGGGAACCCTGGATGAAAGGAGAAAAGCGTCGTGTCTGATTTTCAGTTAAGGCTTCCTTCTTTTCTAATCCAGCCTTTACATTCTAGCCCAGTCTTCCTTATGAACAGATCTGGTCATCTTGCTCTGGTCCTTTGCTCAGAAATCTTGTTCTCAGTTGCCTGGGTGGAAAAGTTCAAACTCTCCTGCCTGGCATTGAAAGGCTTTCACACAATCTAGTAGCATCCTTCCTTTTCAGCTTCATCTCATGTTGTTCTTCTCTCCATCTGCTCTGATGAAGCTGAACAAAATCTCTGAACCCCAAACACCCAGTAACCTCCTGTCTCTGTCTCTTTGCTCAAGTTGTTTCCAAGCCTAGATTGCTCTCCCTCTCCTTTTTCATCCATCGGAGTTCCTAGCTATTCTTGAAAGTTTAACTCAGATAAATACTTCCACCAAGATGCCTTCTCTGATTCCCTGTGAGCAATAACCTTAACTCCTTAGGTCTTACACAGCATCTTGTTTGTCCCTCTCACATGAGACTTGGCTTTATATTTATTTCTGAATATCTAGATTGGGAACTTTTTGAGAATAGGTAATGAGTCTTATCCAAATTTCCTAGCTATCCCAGTGCCCAATTGTGTATAGTGATTGGTGCGTCTTTAGACTCTATAGTAACTGGCCCATCAAAATTTTGCCTCTTCTCGAAACTAATACAAGGTTTTGCACACAGTGGATATTTTTAAATGATTATTGAATTGTTGAAACTTTAACAAACTCAGCTAAATTCATCCCCTCCCCCTCTTGGACTGTCGACTTACTTCCTGGATCCCTGCATTGTGTGATGTGGGGGGGCAGGGGGAATAGAGGTATGTTGTGGGCCAGATCTGCTCTCTCTGCTTCCCTGGATGACGCTGGAGAGGTGGACGGAGAGTCATGCAGGAGGGTCAACATGTGGTCAGACTTAGAGTAGAAAAAGAGACTTTAAAGCTATACCTATCTGCTTTCTTTATTTCAAGTGACTATTAATAAACCCTCTGGAAAATAAGAACCTGGAGTTATTAATTTAAATCTAATAGGCCCATCACAATCTGTCCTATCTTTCCCACTCCATATCTTATTACTCCTTCAGCCAAGCTGGTGATTCAACATTTACCTCCCTGATTTCCTTTAAGTCCCAACTAGAAAAATCTTATATTCTACAGGAAACCTTCCCTAACCCCTCTTAATCAAAATCTTCTTTCCCTCTTTTAATTATTTCCTGTTTATACTGTATATAGCTTGTTTTGTATATATTTGTTTGCGTGTTGTCTCCCCCATTGAGGCAGCTGGGTAGCACAGTGGAGACAGTGTCAAGCTTGGAGGCAGGAAGACTCATCTTCCTGAGTTTAAATCTGGCTTCAGACATTTACTAGCTTTGTGACCCTGGGCAAGTCACTTAACCATGTTTACCTCAGTTCATCATCAGTAAAATAACCTGGGGAAGGAAATGACAAACCACTTCAGTATTCTTGCCAAGAAAAACCCAAATAGGACCATGAAGATTTGGACATGACTGAACAATAGCAATAACAACAACAAAACTCAAAAATTTTCCCATTAAATTGTAAAGATCCTGAGGGCAGGAAATATTTTTTGTCTCTCTTTGTAACTCTAGCACTTAGCACAGTGCTTGGCACATGGTAAGTGCTTAAAAAATGTTTATTAAATTGGATTGAGTTGAATTGAAGACCCAGAATATATCTTACCTGCCTTTGTTCTTTTTTCCTCTGCCCAGAATGTATACTGTCTGTCCTTTTCTCAATAGAAATTCTATCTATTCCTAAAAATCCAGATAAAGATTTCATGGAGTAGTGAATAGAGCACAGGACTTGAAGTCAGAAAGAGCTGGGTTCAAATTCTACCTTAGATATAAGCTATGTGATCCTGAGAAAGTCACTTAGCCTCAATGCCCTCATCCGTAAAATTAGGTTAGATTCAATGCTCTTTCCTTGAAGCTTTCCCTGATCCCCTCAACCAAATGTAATCCTGTTTTGAATGTTCATAGTACTTTGCCTATCCTTATGCATTTTTGCATTCTGCTTTGTATTATTTATTATAAGTGAAGCAGGTAACTCCAGCCTGAGCTCTGAACAGAGAAACAAGAACATTTTGGAAAGAACACCAGAAGAAGATGGAAGGAAGATAAAGACAGAGAAGTCAAAGAAGGACGAAGGAAATAACATTGTTGTCCCATATGGGTGGAACACTCACATGGATAACAATGTGGGTATGAGTTGCTATTTCATCCCTGGAGCTAAGATGGAGTAGGCAATAATATCTCCCTTGTACCAGATTTAAGTCAGAGGGAACTTTGTTATCATCTTATTGGTGCAGATTGAGCCATATGATATGAAGAGTTAGCACATGGGGTAGCCAAGGATTCCATGACAATCTGAGAATGAAGCATAATCAGTATACTCCAAGAGATTCTTTTGCTGCATTGGATTCAGAGGAGAACATGATAAATCAATAGAACTATCTAACTCCACTCCCATAAGCATAGAAGCAACACAGGGAAGAGATTACATTTTAGTCAGGTGAAGAACCTTGGCCATGGGGATGATTGTATCTCCTTAATTTTGGTGTTCTTATTATTTTGCTTCTTAATCCAAGTAAGAGGTTTGATTCCTTACTCTATGAATTTTTCAAGAGATTTATTTAAATAGGAGGAATTTCCAGGAGATAGAGGCTGAGTGAAGTGGAGTATCTAGAATCCAAGTCTCAGGTCAATTCTCAGTGATAAGGGGAGCAAATATAGAGGCATTGTTCGTACCCATATCATATGCAAGTACTGTATTATCCCAGTTCTTCTGGAAGCTCTATGAAGACAGAGAAAACAAATGATTCATCTTTATGTTTTCCCACAAAGTGCTAAACTGAGGGTCTAGTATGTAGCAGGTGCTCTATAAATGTTTGTTGAATTCCTAAGGAGAAGGGGGCTAACTCCTAAAACCAGTTTTTTCCTGAAGGTAGGACTTTTTCAAAACTTTCCCCCAACCCTGTCTATAGTGGTAAAAGAAGGTGAAGTAGATAACATCCTTCCAACTATATTGTGTTATTATGTAGGTAGCTAGGAAGAACCTATCTATCCAACTTCTAGTTACTTTGTTACCAACTTCTCATGTCCCAGATTCCACCATTAATTCCTTTGAAATCAATTCAGTTCAATAATTTTTATTAATTGTCTACTATTAATTTTTATTAATTGTCTACTATGTATAATTTTGCATTGTGCTAGATGGTAGAGATATAGTGACAAAAATGAAGCCATCTGCCCTTGTCCTCAAGTAGCTTATCTTCTACTTTGGGGTAGACTATGTAATACAAACCCAGATTAGTATATACAAAATTGTCTGCTCTTTGTTTCAAAGAGGAGCAGTGACAAATTGAGGGTGATGTCTTGATTTAAGCATAAATTGGATTTCAATGAGGCAGAGTTGCACAAAGTTGTCAGCCTCACTCTTCCAAAGTCATTGAAGTCCAGTGGCAGGACAAGTCAAGATGACTGATGATGACCTTGGCATCTTTGATATCTGGCCAAGGTCTAAGCTTTAGGGATGCTTCAGCTATTTTGATAACCATTGGAACAAATCATTCTCATTTGCTCATTCTTACAGGGCAAGTCTTTATGGGCTTGGGGTAGATATCCCTCTGACTCACCAATGGGTTTGAGGTCTGTCATTTAGCCTCAGTTTGGTTTAGCTCATCTGCTGAGATGGTTCTACCAGAATGTTGCCACTGCACTTGTTAGTCTCCTGGTGCTACAAGTGAGAGTTGGATAAGTTTTGGTGGTCATGAAAGGTAGATGAGCAACCCAGGAAAGGACTCAGCAAGTCCTCACACCAGAGGTGCTAGTCTTCCCTGAATACCCCATACACAAAGTAATTCTATAAGGAAGAGAGAGCCAAGGACTGTGGTGGGGTTGGTGGGGGACTGGACTAGGAAAGTTTTTCAAAAGAAGTGGGACATGAGATCTAACCCAATGGGGGTCAAGGATTCCAAGAGGTAAAGGGAAGGCATGGGAAGTATGAGAGGAAATAGTCCGAGAAAGGGCACCAGATATAACAACTAGGTTCACTGAAAAGCTAGTAGCCTATTTTGGCTAGAATGTGCCTAAGGAAAATAATATGGTAAGTTTGGAAGAATAGATGGGAGCCAGGTTATGGGGAGCTAGGCTGAGGAGTTTTTCCTCTTACTTTAGATGCAATAGGGATCCATGGAAGACTTTTTGGCTAAGGTGGTGAGGTTGTCAGAAATGTGTTTTAAGAGTATTAATTTGGCCACTAGATCATAGGATTGATTGGAGACAAGGAAGAGAGTGGAATCAGGGAGACAAAATGGGGATAACTGCAATAATCCAGAGGAGAAGTGATGAGGGCCTGAGCTGAGGAAATAATACTCATGTGAATGGAGAGAAGAGGCAAATGTAAGAGATGTTTTAGGAACAGAATTGTCAAGACTTGACAGACAATCAGATGTGAGGCATAAGGAAGGGGAAAGATTCAAGGACAAGCTAGTGTTAATCTGGGTAGCTGGAAGAATGGTGGTACCCTCAACAGAACTGGAAAGTTTGGAATGCAGCGGGTTTGGGGACAATGTAAGGAACTAAGTTTTGGACATGCTAAGTGTGAGATGCCGGTGGAACATTCATATAAGGATATCCAACATTTTCCGGGGCTTTTCCCCATGATCATTATCTTTTCTCTCATCTTTAGTTTTTCTCTATTTACTACTTCTTTCTTTGATACTGACAAACATGCCTGAGTCTTCCTACCTTATCCTTAGAAATCTGCATTTGGTCCTGCTATCCCCTCAAGTGATAATCCTCCATATCTTTTTCTTTTCATAGACTGATAGGATCATAGATTTTATATGGAAAGGGATCTTGGAGGTAATCTAGTTTAACCCTTTCTTTTCTTTTCTTTCTTTTTTTTTTAAACCCTCACTAAGGCAGAAGAGTGGTAAGGGCTAGGCAATGGGAGTGGGGGGCAGGGAGTGACTTGCCCAGGGTCACACAGCTAGGACACATCTGAGGCCAGATTTGAACCGAGGACCTCCCATCTCTAGACTTGGCTCTCAAGTCGCTGAACCACCCAGTTGCCTCTCAACCCTTTCTTTTTTAAAGATGAAAAACCTAAGCTTCAAAGAGGATGTCACTTGCCCAAACTCACAATGTAAATAACAGTAAAGTTGTAATTCTCCCTCTTCCTCTTTTCCTCCCTCCCTCTCTTCTTTCTCCTTCTCTTCCTCTCTTTTTCTCTCTTTCCTGTTTCTTTCCTTTCTTTCTTTCTTTCTTTCTTTCTTTCTTTCTTTCTTTCTTTCTTTCTTTCTTTCTTTCTTTCTTTCTTTCTTTCTTTCTTCCTTCCTTCCTCTCTTTTTTATCCTTCTTTCCCTCTCTTTTTCTCTCTCCTCTCTCTTCATCTCTCTTTTCTTCCTCCCTCCCTCGTTTCTTCCTTCCTTCCTTTCTCTTTTTCTTTCTGTTTTTATCAGTCTTATTTGTTCAATGAATTGATCGTTTCTACACATATGAATTCTATTTCTACATATCTACCCCTAATCCCACTCCTTAATTACTGTCATACATCATCAATTACCTGCTGGATAACTTCCCTTGGATGTCCTGTGGGCATCTCAAACTAAACATGTCATCAAAACTGCCCCTCTCCTAAACTTCCCTATTACTGCTTGGGAACCATTGTTTTTCTAAATATCCAAATTCATTACCTTAAAGACAGAGAAGCATAGAATCAGGATAAAAAAAGAAAGGAATCAGAAGGGACTTCATTGGCAGTCTAGTCCAACTCAAGTGGTCATCCAGCTTCTGCCTGAAGACATCCAAGAGAGAAGGTACCTTTCTAGGTCACCCATTATACTTTTGAACAGCACTAATTATTCAGAAGTTTTTCCTGACATCAAGCCTAAATTTGCTTCTTTACATCTTCTTCCCATTATTCTTGGTTATCCTCTTTGGGATCAATTGGAGCAAATCTTGTCCCACATAAAAGCCTTCCAAGTATGTCTTCTCAGCTCAGTTCATTTAAGTCAGCTGTGAGATATAGTAGCCAAAAAGCTTAATAATAATACATCTAGCATTTATAGAGTGTGTTAGGGTATGTAAAGTGATTTACATATATTAACTCATTTGAGCTTCTTAACAATCCTGTGAGCCCATGGGGAAAGATAGCAGGAATAAGCATGGTGGCTGCTGGCCAGTCAACTTATTAGCAATAGTGTCAAAGTAATCTTCACTGGCTCTGACTGGAGACAGTGGCTCAGACTGATTGGAGACATCTTTAAGGAGAACAATGAGGAGGTATAAAGGGTGATGGTTAACATGTGCACCATCTGGACCTGTGAGGCTAAGAACTAACAGGTTGTCATTTTCATTGGGTAAGGGAAAGTGGGGTTGAAAATAAAAAGATCTTCCTAAGGTGAGATCATAATCTTGGAAGTTGGAGAGAGGAAAAGAAAATACTGGGCCTGGAGAGAAGAAGATACTGGGTTTATAGGAGTTGAATTCCTAGTACCTCTTGCACGTTTCCACAGGGATAGGCTGGGGCTCTTGCCAAGGTTGATACTGGCTACCAGGCCCATATAGACACTGCTACCAAGAATAACTATTGCTAAGAACAAATTTGTTGTGTGAAGCCCTAGCACATGTACCAGGACCACAGCAGTGACACTCAAACCCTTTAAAGTAGATAAAACGCGGGGCATCTGGGTGGTTCAGTGGATTGAGAGACAGATCTAGAGACAGGAGGTCCTGGGTTCAAATCTAACCTTAGATACTTCCTAGCTGTATGACCATGGGCAAGTCACTTAATCTCGACTGCCTAGCTCTTACCACTCTTCTGCCTTAGAACTAAGACAAAGTATTGATTGTAAGAAGGAAGGTAAGGGTTTTAAAGTAGATGAAAGGTAATCTCAGAGGGAAAGGTTTGGGTAGCTGGGAGAACTGTAGAAAGTGAAACTTGAGCTGTGTCTTGAAGAAAACCAGAGAAACCCAGGGGTACAGGTGAAGGGACAGAGAATTCTAGGGGTACAACTAATCCAAAGACATGGAGTCAATAGATGGAGTATAGTGTTGGAGGAACTGTTTTTAGGCCATTGTAGCTGAATCATAGCAGGAGAATAAATATAAGAAGACTGCAAAGGTAGGAAGGGCATAAGTTACTCAACATTTTAAGTATCAAACTAAGGATTTCATATATGATCCTGGAGGTGAGAGGAAAACCCTGGAACTCATTGACTGGGGCTGCTTAGGAGGAGGTTGGCATAATCAGGCCAAAACTTTAGAAAAATCACCTTGACAGCAGAGGGGAGTATGGATTGCAGTAGGGAGAGGCTAGAGAGAGGAAGACTAGAGAGAAGGTTGTTGCAAGTAAGAGGTGATGAAGGCTTCAACTATGGTAAATTAGGGTGTGAATGGAAAAAATGGGATGTGTACAAGAGACGTTGTGAAGGTAAAAATGACAAGATTTGGTAACAGATGGGATATGTGAGGTGAATAAGAAGGATGAGTTGAGGATGACACCAAGTTTGTGGACCAGGATGACTGGGAGAATAGAAGTGCCCGCATCAGTAATGGAGGAATTCAGAAGAGGAAGATTTGGGGGAAAAGCAACGAATTCTGTTTTGGACATTGAGCTCAAGAGAACTACTGAATGTGACAGCTAGGTTGTGCGGTGAACAAAGTGTTGGATCTAAAGCCAGAAAGACTCATCTTCCTAAGTTCAAATTTGGCCTCAGACATTTACTAGCTGTGTGGCCCTGGGCAAGTCACTCAACCCTATTTACCTCATTTCTTCATCTGTCCAAACCTAAAGTATCCAGGAAGAGAAGGTGATCAAAAGTTTCAAAAGCTACAGAGAGGTCAGAAAGTATAAGGATTGAGAGTAGACCATGGATTTGGTAACTAAGAAATCACTGGTACCTGGAGAGGGTGGTTTTGACAGAATGTAGAGAGAGGTTGGAACTCAGATTGCAGAGAATTGAGCAAGAGGAAAGTAAGTGAAGGCCCCTAATGTAGATGGCTTTTTCAAGGAGATTAAACATGAAGGGGAAGAGAGATGCAGGAGAGTATCTAGAGAGGGTGGAAGGAGCAAGTGAGAGTTTTGGGTTTTTTAAGGATGTAGGAAATATGGATGTATTTTTAAGCAGCAGAGAAAGAGCCAGCAGAAAGGGAGAGACTTAAGATAAGAGACAATGGGATGGTGGTCAAAGAAATCTACTAGAGAAGAAGGCAAGGGATAGGATCAAGGGGGCACATGCAGATACTGACCTTGACAAGGAGAAGGGATGCCTATTTATTTAAGATGAGAATGAAGGGAGACATTGGTGATGGTGGGGAAGTCTACTCTAGGTGGTGTAAAATGAGGAGGGGAGAATTGGTAACTTTTGTTGAATGATCTCAATTTGGAGGGTGGGGGAGTCAAACCAATAATGTTATAGATAAAATCCAGAGCTTTTGGATTAAGCAAAAAATAGTGCAAGTACTTAGGAAGAGTCAGGATTACACACACACACACACACACACACACACACACACACACACAGAGTCAAATAAACAAACATAAACCCTGGAAATGTCTACTAAACATACAGTGCACTCAAGGAAAACCCTAAGGCTTACAATTAAGAATAATTTGACCTGTAAAGTTGAATGTAATTTTCAGGAGAAAATGGATCTTTAAAATGGAATAGAGGATTTTTGAACTCTCTTGATGAAAAGACTAGCACCTAGAAGAAATTCAGAAATGTATACACAAGAGTCTAGAGAAAACTAGGAGTGGTAAAGAGGGAAGATACTATAGAGGAGGGAAAAGTCATGAACAAAACAAACTTTAGTTTCCACATGTATTTTTAGACATGGTCACAGGATGAATTTGTTTTTGCTTGGCTGTGCTTATCTGTTACAAGTGGTTTTCTTCTTTTTTAATGGGGGTATGGTAAGGAGGAAAGGAGTTAAATGAATATTTTAATGAATAAACAAATAAATGTGGGTAGGCAGTACTTTTGAAAGGAGAAAGGCTAGCAAGAGTGATACAAAAGAAAATAAAAGAGAGCCAATGAAAATTTTTCTTTTTTTCAATGTTCAAAAGGGACTAGCAGGCAGCTCGGAAAGAAGCACAGGGAAGCAGGATAGTTTTGAAAGTAATATATTGTGGGGTACTAGGTGGGAGAGCAGTTCAATGTTATCTGATTCAGGAGGGTGCCCACTTAAAGAATTACCAGGTTCTGATGAACCTTTATAAATAGAGGAATTTACTGAATGAATGGCTGGGAGGCAGGTGCAGGTGAAGTCTGCCTTGTTTGGGGAGAAGGGATCTAGGATTTTTAAAATTTAAAGAAATAGAGAATATGTGACCTGAAAGGAAGGTGGGGAGAGGGTACAAAGCAGGAGGATTAAGTGTGAGGTGCCTTGTGTCTGGCACAGGTATACATCGTTTATGACATATTAAGCCCTGATCATAAAGGTGGGTGAGTTGCATATATCTGTGCTAAAGCCCTCATCATAAAACTAGGGGAGATGCATTTAAAACAGAAGGAAATATATCTCTTGAAGAATCCTTTAAGTAGTTTTTTTCCTTTGGTTGCACCAAGGCCAGCTTTCTTCCATCACCAGCATTCCTGGGGTCCAGGACTGAGGAATTCCTCATATATTCTTTTTGACCTGGGATTCGAGATTTGGAGTGTCCAAGGGACCCTGGATCCCCATTCCAGTAGTACAGTGGATAGAGCACCAGACCTCGAGCTAGGAAGACCTGAGTTAAAACTTAACCTCAGATGTTTCCTAACTGTGTGACTTTGGGCAAGTTACTTAACCCCAATTGCCTAGCCCTTGCCACCCTTCTGTCTTATTGATATTAAGACAGAAGGCAAGAGTTTAAAAAAAAAAAAAAGAAACATGATGAATCTTTATGTTTAAAAAGCAAGCTATTGAGATTTGAAAATGAGATTTAATGTTCTTTTATGTTATATTTTATATTTAGAAATGCTCAGATTTTAGAATTAAATATTTTTTAAAAAGGCTTACAAAGAACTGGAATGATCTCCAGGAATCGATGCAGAGTGAAAGGAGCAGAGCCAGAAGAACATTGTATATAGAGACTGATACACTGTGGTAAAATAGAATGTAATGGA
Source organism: Gracilinanus agilis (assembly GCF_016433145.1). Classification (NCBI taxonomy): domain Eukaryota; kingdom Metazoa; phylum Chordata; class Mammalia; order Didelphimorphia; family Didelphidae; genus Gracilinanus; species Gracilinanus agilis. The sequence continues at coordinate 337,165,820 of NC_058131.1, read as the reverse complement.
CTTCTCTACTAGCAGCAATGCAATGATCCAAGACATTTCAGAGGGATTTATGGAAAAGAATGCTACCCACATTCAGAGGAAGAACTGTGGAAATAGAAACACAGAAGAAAAACAACTGCTTGATCACATGGGTAGATGGGGCTATGATTGGGGATGTAGGCTTTAAAGGATCACCCTAGTGCAAATATCAATAATATGGAAATAGGTTATGACATACGTAAAACCCAGTGATGCTGCTCATTGGCTACAGGAGGGGGGAGGGAAAAGGGGAGGGAAAGAACATGAATCATGGAAACATGGAAAAATATTCTAAATTAAATAAAAATTTTCAAATAAAAAAAAGGCTTACAAAGCATTTCCCTCACTTGACCCTGTCAAGTAGATAGGGTAAGTATTATTCTCATTTTATACTTGAAGAAATTCAGGTTCACTGAGTGCAATGGTCAACCAAAGAGCAAGTAGTTGAGTCAGGATTCATATCAGCATGGCCCTAGATCTAGAAAGGGCCTCAGTGAAAGCCAGCTGGTCCAATTTGTTTATTTTTATTTGGGGGTTAAGTGACTTGCCTAGGGTCACAAAGCTAAGAAGTATCTGAAGCAAGATTTGAACTAATACCCTTCCCTTTCCAGGTGTGACTCTTTATCCACTGAGCTATCTAGCTGTTCCTAATTTATTTATTTTTATTAGTGAAGAAACTGAGGCTGAGGGATTTTAGGAACTTGTCCTTCTTGGGAGCGTGGGAGCTAGGCCAGATGCTCAATGTCAGAGGCAGAATTTGAACCTAGGTCCTTTGACTCCAGAGCCAATGTAAAATCTTTCCATTGTATAATATAGTTGCCTAATTGGGGGAAGGGGGGAGGGCCCAGTATGCCATCCCTGTTTTACCAATATGATTTTTAATCCCATCCCTTGCTATTGACTCCCTTCCAACTCTGCCAAGTTTAAGGGATGTTTCCATAAGTGGGATTTGTTTGATTGGGTGGGAAGGGGGTGGTGTGGAAATAATTCTGTTATTTCATTGGTGCAGGAAATCCCTTTAACTTGATGAGGAAACTCCCTCTAGTCTGCATCTGCTCAGCAAATTATGGTCTCTTAGATAGTTTTGGGGGATGCTGAGAGATTAAGACTTGCTAAGATGCAGTCACACAACCAGAACACATTTAACCAGCACCCATCGGACCTGGGTCTTCCCGGCTCCTAGGCAAGTTCTCTTATCTACTCTGGGGAGATCTACTCTCTTAGCAGAAGGCGGGAGATCACTACTACACTACAAACTCCACGAAGGCAAGGTTCACTCAGGCGTCTTCTCCCTCCTCTCCCACTGTACACAGAAGGAGCTTAATAAATATCTGTTTAATGAGTGAATAACTCATTCTAGAACACTAGAAACCTTTGGGAGGGTTGCTCTCTCAGACTGCAACGGGAGAGTTTCCAGGCAGCGGCACCACAGAATAATAGAGTTTATTATTCTGTGCAAAGGATGTTTAATTCCTCATTTTATTGGGGTCCAAAGGGATTAAGTGATTTATCCAAGGTCTCACAAATAAACCTTTCAGCTTTTGGGGGAGAGGCGAGAAGAGGCGCTGTCATGTCCGGTGTAATGGATAATCCTCATGGGCAAAGACTTTATTTTGTTTTGTTTTGTTTTTCCTTTGTGTCTCTAGTGCCTGGCACACAGTAGATGATTAAGAAAAGCCTGTCCACGTGAACCGAATCAAGTCTCGTCTCCAGAAGAGCGCCCCATGCTGCGGAAGCAGGCAGCTTGCCCGCGGAAGCGGGCACTGAGCACTGGTGAACTCTCCGAAGGGAGGGCTCTGCCCCTCGTGTTACCCAGGTTGCCAAAACAGCCAACCCATTATCCCTCCTCTGAATGCTTCCTTCTCTTGGCAGGCTCTGCGACCTCCATCCCAGGCCAGCCACGGGGTGCTCACTACTCCACCCAGCGCCCGCTTGTTTATGTAGTGCTGAGGCCATCCGCTGACTAATCCCAAGGCTTTGGGCTTGTTATTCCAAGTGCCTCCCCCTCAGCCAGCTGCTCCCACCCCTTGGGAATGGGAACCAGACGGACAAAGCGCTCAGTCTCTCTTTTTACCACCTGGGGGAGCTGCCCCCGCTCCAGGGGCCATTGGGACAGAGCCAGGATTAGTTCAGTGTACAGCAGGGGAGGTGATGCATGGAAATGGGGTCTCCCAGAGATCTCATAGAAAAAATACCTCGTAAGTGCAAGAGCCCGAGTTTGGGGCCAGCATACAGAGATGGCCATGGCAGTCCTTGTTCTCAAGGAGCTTGTGATCTAATGGGTGCTGAGAGAGAAATTCTCAAATAATGTTGATATAAGGAAGAAACCCAAAAGGAGAAACCCAGACAAAGTCAGATAAAAAACATCTGGGGAAAGAGAGATCATCTCCAGCTGTGGTACAGGCTGGGGTGGGGCAGGAAAGGCTTTGTAGGGGAGGTAGCCTCTGAAGGCTTTGAAGAAAGGGAAGGACTAGAACAGACAATAGTAGGAGGAGGGAGAGCCCATTTTAGCCTTGGGAATGGGATGAGCAATGCCACCTAGGTGAGAAATGGTGGAACAAGAATGGGGATGAAGAGAGGTCCAGTTTAGCTGAAACATAGACTATGTGAAGGGAAATAAATGAAAGAAAGGAAGCCGGACAGGGCTTTGCCCTGGAGTCAGGGGACCTGGATTCTAATCCCATCTCCTTATCAGTAGCTGTGTATCCTTGGGTAAATTACTTAACTTTTCTGAGCTTCAGTTTCTTTTATCTATTTTTCTTTTAAACTAGATAGTTGTATTTGATTGTTTCTGAGATCTCTTCCTGCTCTAGATGTATGATCCCATTTAAGGTAGTCTGGGAGAAAGGTAGTAAGGGCCAGAACAAGAATCTTGGATGAGAAGGGGCCAGCTAACAGAAGATATAAATATATTCAGCAGACCTCTAGGCGTCTTGCATAAAGCAGGCTCTTAATAAATGTTTGTTGATCTGGATAGCTCTTATAGCCTTCCCAAACCTCTTCCATGATTTCTTCTTCCAGGAAGCATTCATTGCCAAAATCCCTTGACTCTCTAGACTCTGTCCAGCTGCCCCTGTTCTAAGCATGGTTTTTTTCTCTGTGATCCTCTATGCTTAGATATGGCAATACCTGCCAACCTTATCTCATATTACCTCCTGACATTTGGTACTCTCAGTCAAACTATTTTCTGTTCCCAGAGGAAAATAAGAAAGCAAACAGAAAAAAACTTCATTTCCGAGCTCCAGTGACTTTGCTCAGAGTTCCTTAGGTCTGGAAGCACCACCACTCCTTAACAGCCTGCTAAAAATTTTTGTAAACTGAATTTAATTCTTCATCAGTCTTTAAAGACTAGTTCAGATGCCGAGTTCTCTGAGAAGGAGAGCGAGCTGGCCTGGGTGCCAGCAGTGATTTTCTTGAGCCTCACATAACATTTTGTTTTGCACTTAAAAAAGAGAATTGGAAAGTTTTTAGAGACTACTGAGTCTAACCCTATCATTTTTATAGATGAGGAAACTGAGACACCAAGAGCTTTAGTGACTTCCCCAAGGTCATACAGTTAATATCTGAGGTGGGATTTGAATCCCGACATTTCTAACTACAAGTCCAGTACTCTATCCACTATGTCACAAACCTCATTTTACATTACTCTCCTTCATACAGTTCACATTCTAGCAAAAAACTGAACTGTGAGATGATCCTCAAACTTGAAATGAATGCCTTTTACATGGGTTCACACAAGTCATCCTTAGAAGGAGTTCCTTTCTCATCTCTGCCTCTCAGAATATCAGGTGTCGTCTCTTCCAAGAAGTCTTCCTTCATCTCCCTAATGTGATCATTCTCTCCCTCCTCCAGTTATCGTGTGTGTGCATGATATATGTCTTCTATTGAATGGGTTGTTTCTTTTTTGGCTTAATTTTCCTGTCCCTAGCATTGTGCCTGGCCATAGTGAGTACTTAAAAAATTAGTTTGTTATATTTAAACACTCAATTAACCCCCTTCCTCTCCCTTCTCCCCATTAGAGAAGGCATCATTTGACAAAAAGATCTATGAATTCATAAAATTATGTCTTACTTATTTCTGTATATCACTACTTTCTTTGGAGGTGGTCATACATGAGTCATTCTTCAAAAAATAGAGGTTGTCAATAAAGGCTCAGATTTCTATAGTTCTTTATATTCATTATCTCATTTGAACAAACAACCCTGTGGAAACATGTACTCATCATCCCAGTGACACTGGCCTCCTGACTTTTTGTTAAGAATATCCTCCATCTAGGATCAGTAGAATAGACTTGGAGTAAATGACCTCAGCAAGATAGTGAACAATAAACCCAAAGATCCCAGCTTTTCAGACAAAAATCCACTATTTGACAAAAACTTCTGGGAAAATTGGAAAACAATATGGGAGAGATTATGTTTAGATCAACATCTCACAACCTACACCAATATAAATTCAGAATGGGTGAATAATTTAAATATAAAGAAGGCATCTATAAGCAAATTAGGTGAACATAGAATAGTTTACTTCTCAGATCTATGGAAAAGGAAAGATTTTAAGACCAAGCAAGAGATAGAAAATATTACAAAATGTAAAATGAATAATTTTGATTACATTAAATTAAAAAAGTTTTGTATAAACAAAACCAATGCAACCAAAATTAGAAGGGAAGCAACTAATTGGGAAAAGTCTTTATAACAAAAACCTCTACCAAGGTCTAATTACTCAAATTTATAAGGACCTAAATCAATTGTACAAAAAAAGTCAAGCCACTCCCCAATTGATAAATGGGTGAGGGACATGGATAGGTGATTTTTGGATAAAGAAATCAAAACTATCAATACGCACATGAAAAAGTGTTCTAAATCTCTTATAATTAGAGAAATGCAAATCAGAACAATTCTGAGGTACCTCCTCATACCTAGCAGATTGGCTAATATGACAGCAAAGGAAAGTAACAAATATTGGAAGGGATGTGGCAAAATAGGGACATTAATGCATTGCTGGTGGAGTTGTGATTTGATTCAACCCTTCTGGAAGGCAATTTGGAACTATGCCCAAAGGGCTTTAAAAGACTGCCTGCTCTTTGATCCAGCCATAACACTGCTGGGTTTGTACCTCAAAGAGATAATAAGGAAAAAGATTTGTGCAAAAATATTTATAGCTACACTCTTTGTGGTGGCAAAAAAATGGGTAATGAGGGAATGCCCTTAGATTGGGGAATGGCTGAACAAATTGTGGTATCTAATGGTGATGGAATTACTATTGTGCTGAAAGAAATAATGAACTGGAGGAATTCCATGTGAACTGGAAAGACCTCCAGGAATTGATGCAGAGTGAACAGAGCAGAACCAGGAGAACATTGTACAGAGACTGATACACTGTGGCACAATAGAATGTAATGGACTTCTCTACTAGTAGCAATGCAGTGATCCAGGACATTTCTGAGGGACTTAAGAGAAAGAACTCTATTCACATCCAGAGGAAGAACTGTGGGAGCAGAAACATGGAATAAAAATAACTGCTTGATCACATGAGTTGATGGGGATATGACTGGGGATGTAGACTCTAAATGATCACCCTAGTGCAAATATTAATAATATGGAAATAGTTCTTGATCAATGATACATGTAAAACCCAATGGAATTGCTCGTTGGCTATGGGAGGGGGTGGGAGGAAAGGAGGGGAAAAATATGAATCATGTAACCATTGAAAAATATTCTAAATTAAATAAATAAATAAAATTAATTAAAAAAAAAAAGAATATCCTCCATCTCCAGCCCAGAGCATTTTCTCTAGCTGAATCCATGCCTGGACCACTCTTCCTCTTCATCTGACTAGACCTCCCTTGCTTCCTTTATGTCCCAATTAAAATCTCCCCTTCTATAGGAAGCCTTCCACAACCGCTCTAGATTCTGGCACTTTCCTTTTAAAAATTATTTCATATTTATCCTTTGAAAAAAACCACTCGTCTTATTTTGAACATTGTTTGATACATATTTGTTTGCATGTTGTCTCCCCCATTAGACTGTAAACACTTTGAGGGCTGGAATCTCTTTCTCCTCTTTCTATATTCCCAGAACTTATCCCAGTGTTTAGTACATAGTAAGTGCTTCATAAATGTTTAATGAATTGACTTAAAATTCTATCTTCTAAGCCCTATAAGACTGTGAGTTCTTTATAAAATGTCATTTCTGACATCTTATCTTCCTGTGTTCAAATCTAGCCTCAGACATTGACTAGCTATGTGACCCTAGGCAAGTCACTTCACTGTGGTGCCTCAGTTTCCTCTTCTGTAAAATGAGCCAGAGAAGGAAACGGTAAACTACTACAGTATCTTTGCCAAGAAAACCCCAAATAGAGCCACAAAGAGTCTGATAGGTCTGAAATGACAGAACAACAACTTTTCTGTTAACAAACTTCCTTCTTTCCTTTTGACCATTTGCTTTTTTCTCAAATATATGTCCAGCTTCATTGCCCCTAAGTCCTTCTCACCCTCCCTGCCTAATCTCAGTTATCCCATGGCACACAGCCACTATTCAGGGCCCAACATTTCCATTACATTCTTTCCCCTAAGGGTGTGCAGAGGGGGTCAGGACTTCTACATTTTTCAGGAGCTAAGTAGGCTTCCAGAATCTGTGTCATTATTGTGTCTTTGGGGATGTCTGTATGGATATGGGCAGAGGCAGTGGGGAAAAGGGGGTCAAAGGGACATGAGACACAGCATCCTCTATAGTGAGGCCATATGGGCCATTCAGGCACCCCAGCTGGATCACATCTTTGAGCTGGCCAGAATAGATTCATTGTGGTTATTTCAATCTTGAAACTAAGCATTGAGTCAATGATTATCAGAGCTAGAAGGAACCCTTAAAATGAACTAGGCCAGATAGCAGAGGAAGCTGGGGCCCACGGAGGGAAATTTATTTGCCCAAGGTAGTATATCTAGTTAGTGGCACAGGGGACTCTAGACATCTAGTCCAGAACTCTTCCCACTAGAACAAGTGTTCCCTTGAGAGACTGACTGAACTAAGACTACAGGATTATTATTTTTTAATTAATTGATTCTTTTCAGCAGTTAAAGTTAGAAATAATTAAATATAATAAATTATATTTAGAAATAATGCAGTTAGAAATAGTTCTCTGACATTTTAGGATTCAGACTTTCTCCTTCCCTTCCTCCCCTACTCCCTGAGGTGGTAAGCAGTCTGATAAGATTATATTGGTGCTTTCATGCAATTCATATTTCCATATTGCTCATGTCATAACAGAAGATACTTATCACATATACATATAAAAAACTCACAGAGGAAATAAAGTAGAAGATGGTGTGCTTTGATCTACACTCAGACTCTAAGAGACTCAACTCCAACTTCTTTGGCTGTGGATAACATTTTTCATCATGGATCCTATGTGGATGTCTTGGGAACTTGCTTTGCTGATAACAGTTTAATTCTTTTCAGCTGATCATATTATAATATTTCTGTTACTGTATATGGTGTTTTCCTGGTTCTGCTCACTTTGCTTAAAAAAAACTAAATCTCTTACATTCTGTCTTAGAATCAATCCTGTGTATTGGTTCTAAATCAGAAGAGTGGTAAGGGGGTTAAGTGACTTGCTCAGGGTCACACAGCTAGGAAGAGTCTGAAGCTAAATTTGAACCCAGGACCTTCCTCTAGGCCCGGCTCTCAGTCTACTGAGCTGCCTAGTTGCCCCCTGCTCTCTTCACTGTATCAGTCATATCAGTTTTTCCTTCCCCCCCCGCCCCATTTTAACTTGTTTGTCATTTCTTATAAGCCCAATAGTATTCCATGACAATCATACAACATATTTATCTGTTCCCCAAAGGATGGACAACCCCTCAACTTCCAGCTTTTTGCCACTACAAAAAGAGCTGCCAATTTTTCTATTTTTTTTCCAATTTTCCCAGCAATTTTTGTCAAATAGTGAGTTCTTCCCTCAAAAGCTTGGATCTTTGTGTTTATAGGACACTAAGTTGCTATGGACATTAACTGTGTTTTGTGTTGATTACCTAACCTATTCCATCGATCCACTACTCTGTTTCTTAGCTAGTACCAGACTTTTGTTTTGATTGTTGCTTTATAATATTGTTGGAGATCTGAATTGGTTAGGCCCCCTTCCTTCATATCCTTTTTTCTTTGATTCCTTTAATATTCATGGCCTTTTTTTCCTCCCAGATTAATTTTGCTATTATTTTTTCTATACCTGTAGATTATTTTTGGGTAGTTTTATTGGTATGGTATTGAATATGTAAATTAATTTAGGTAGTATTGTCATTTTTATTATATTGTCTCAGCCTATCTAAGAGCAATTAATGTTTTTTCTAATTGTTTAGGGCTGATTTTATTTGTGTTTATAATTGGGTTCCTATAATCACTGGGTTTATTTTGGTAGGCATGCCCCTAGGTATTTTATATTGTCTAGAGTTATTTTGAATAGAATTTCCTTTTCTATCTCTTGCTGTTGGACTTTGTTGGTGGTAAAAAATGAATGTTGATGATTTATGTGGATTTATTTTGTATCAGATCACAGGTTTATTAATTTAGAACTAGAAGGGAACCTTAAGGTCATCTAGTCCAACCCTCTTATTTTACAGAAAGGAAAAATAAAACCAGAGAAGAAAGATTTAGTGATTTGCCCATGGTCACAGAGTGACTGGAAGAAGCAGGATTTGAATTCACATCCTCTGACACCCAAACCTGTCCTTTTTTCTACTCTACCATGTTGAATGAAGGGAATCAGCATGTATGCCAGGGACCCTTGATGCCCACTTAGGTGATGCAGTGGATAGAGCCCTGGGCCTGTCCTCCAATACTAACTTTGTGACCCTGAGCAAGTTATGTAACCTCTGTCAGCCTCAGTTTCCTCAATTGTAAAATGGGATCATAATAGCACCTCCTTTCCAGGAAGATCAAATGTGATATTTTGATACATAGCTGGGGCTTAATAAATTCGTGCTCCTCCCCTCTCCATCTGCTTCTAGTTTTCCTCTTTTGCTCTGAAGGGAGAGATAAAGGTATGTAACTTTTCCCCTCACACATAACATATCTCTTTGTTTTCTAACTAATTCATACTTGATGCATTCTTGCGAATTATAGTTACATAGCCCCAGTCCCAAAGTCCATTGGTACAGGCTTCTCTCCTCACTGGCAGAGATGAATGCCCTAGCCTGATGAGGGGCAGGATGGAATTGGTGAGTCTTCCTCAAATTTTTTTTCCCCAGACATTCTTCAAGTTACTTCAGGTACGCCTGGCTTCCAGTGTCCAGAGGGAAGATGGAAGAAGTCAACTACTTCAAATTGCCTGAAGAAGAGGCTGAGAAGATATCAGAGAATTGGAGTTTTCCCACTCTCACCACTCTCTTACTTGTCTCTGCCAGTGAGGAGAAAGTCCCCTGCCAGGGGGCTTTGGGCCTGGGGTTATGGCTATGTATTTTACCTCCTCTTGCAGAATATAAGTTCTCTGAGGGCAGGGAGTCTTTGGTTCATTTCTTTTTATTGCTAGCACACAGCAAGTACTTAATAAATCTCTGCCAATTGATTAGTAGAAACTAGAGCTCCAGGAGGAATAGGACTATGCCTTTTCTTTTTCATTTTTTAAACCTTTATTTCTTAGAATCTTTTGCTCAATTTTAGTTCCAAGGCAGATGAGTGGTAAGGATTAGGCAATTGGGATTAAGTGGCTTGCTCAGGTTTACAAAGCTGGGAAGTATCTGAGGCCAGATTTGAATGGAGGTCTCCCCAGCTCCCGGCCTGACTCTCTTCACTGAACCATGCTCCCATGCCTTTTTAAAACTTGGTATATCCTCTAAGGCACTGCATGGCACTCTGTACCCAGTAGGCACTTATTAAATGTTTGTTGAATGAGACATTCTGGAAAAGACATCAATAAGAAAGAAAGTTCTGGCCTGGAGGCCAGAGTTTCATCAAATGGTAGAATGTGAGACCCAAGTTAACTTTAGAGATCGTCTAGGCTGGGCTCCAAATTGTTGTATCACAAACTAGAGAATCATGGGAAGTTAAAGCTGAAAAAGACCTTGAAATTAATCTAACACCCTCATAGTAGATAAGAAGAGACTAAGCCTAGAGGAGACAGGGCCTAGAAGTGAGTTGGCCAAGCCATACACTTACAGCAGAAGAATTAGAATCAATCTGGCCCTCAAATAGCTTACAATCTAGTTGGGAAAACAGGCCAAAGATCAAGTCTGGGTACCGATGTAAGAGAGGAAAATTATCTTTTCATTAGCACATAGCCCTTTGTGATGTCACCCTCTCTTGTCCATCTATAGCCTTTTAAAGTACATTTGAGGGGGCAGCTGGGTGGCTCAGTGGATTGAGAGACAGGTCTAGAAACAGGAGGTCCTGGGTTCAAATTTGACCTCAGACACTTCCTAGCTGTGTGACCCTGGGCAAGTCACTTAAGCTCCACTGCTTAGCCCTTACTGCTCTTCTGCCTTGGAATCAATGCACAGTATTGATTCCAAGACAGAAGGTGGGTTTTAAATAAATAAATAAATAAATGAAATGCATCTGAGAGTTATGCAACAAACTGGTTGTTGTGGGATATTTGAGGGGGAAAGTTGTTTCTAACAGGGGTGGAGGGGTGGGGGAGATGTGGAAGATTTCTGGAGGAGGCGGCATCTGAAGTGAGCTTAGAAAAATGGCCACATGTTCAAGAAGTGAATCTGTTAATGAATCGGAAAGCATACTCTGCATACTATGTAGGAATGGCTGGATGTGCAGAGTCAAAAAAGAAAGAGGACTTGCCTCCTGGGAGCTTACATTCTAACAGGGGAAGCAACAAATATTTATATAAAATACAGCTGCTGAAGCTTAGAACCACACTGAGACTTTTGGGATGCTCTTTATATTTTTGCTGTTGTTCATTTGTTTCAGTTATGTCAGACTTCATGTGACCCTACTTGGGGTTTTCTCGGCAAAATACCAGAGTAGTTTGTGATTTCTTTCTCCAACTCATTATGCGATGAGGAAATTGAGGCAGCAGGGTGAAGTGACTTGCCTGGGGTCACACAGTAAGTATGTGAGGCCAGGTTTGGACTCAAGTCTTCCTCACTCCAGGCCTGGCACTCTATCCATTGTGCCACTGCTCTTCATATACAAAATAAACAAATACAACATAATTTGGGGAAGAAGGAGACGCTAATAATAGGAGCTGTTCAGAAAGACCTCATTTGGCTTTTGAACTAACTTTCTTGGAATCACTAGTTCCCATCAGGTGGAGATGAAGAAGGATTGCATTCTAGGCATGGGGGACAGCCTGTACAGCAATAATATTTATAAAAATAATAGCTATCATTGGTATTATGCTTACTTTGTGTCAGACACTGTGCTAAGTGCTTTACGATTTGGTTTTCATCACTACCTTGAGAGGTATATTCTGTTATTATCTCCATTTTACAGCTGAGGAAATGGGGGCAGAAAGAAGTGAAGTGACTTGTCCAGGGTAACATAACCAGTAAGTGTCCGAGGTCAGATTTCAGCGCAGGTCTCCCTGACCCTAGGCCCAGTATTTTATCCACCTAGTAATTCCATGTACAAAGGTATGGAGATGGGAGATGGATTGTCCTGTGTAAGAAATTTTAAAAGGGCAATTTGGGCAAACTTTGAAGTACATAAAAAAGAATAACATAAAATTGGAAAAGTTGTTTGAGATCAGTTTTTGAAAGGATTTAGAAGCTAAACAGAGGAGTTTATATTTGATCCTAGAAACAATAGGGAGCCAATGGAGTTAATTGAGAAGGGCGGGGGTGACATGGTCAGGGCAGATATGGCTTAAAGAAAATTTTCTTGGTAACAATATGAAGGATGGATTGGGGTGGGGAACATATAGGGAGACCAATTAGAAAGCTCCTCTAGGGGAGAAGTGATGAAGGCCTGAACTAAGGTGGCAGTCCTGTGAATATAGAGATGTAATAATAGAAATAGAAAAGATAGGACTTGGCAACTGATTGAATATGTAAGGTGATAGAGTGAGGAACAGAGACTAATACTGAGATATAAACCTGGGAGACTGGAAGGACGGATGCCTTTGGCAGAAAGAGGGAAGTCTGGAGGAGGGAAGGCGGTATAGATAATGAGCTCATTGTTGAGTTTGAGATACCTCCAGGATATCCAGTTTGGAATGTCTACTAGGCAATTGGTGCCCTGGCATTGGCTGACCCTCAAGAGAGAATGGGGCTAAATATATGGATCTGGGGAGTCTTATCCATAGAGAGAATAATTAAATCCATGGAAACTGATGAAGTAACTGAGGATGTAGAGGGAAAGGAGGACCCAAGAACAAACCTTAGGACACATCCATATTTAGGGGGCATGATATGAATGATAAGCCAGCAAAGAAGACTGAAAAGGGGAAGTTAGACAAGTTGGAGGAGAAACAGGAGAAAAAAGTGTTAATGAAAACCAAGAGGAAAGAGAGTATCCAGAGGGAGAGAATGACCAATGATGTCACAGGACCAGGTTAAAAAAGAATGAGGACTATACAAAGATCACCAGATTTGGCTAGATTGAGCGATCATTGATGACTGGTCAGTGCAGTTTCAATAAGAGTCAGAGATGGGATCCCTGTCTCTCTTGGAACTGGAAAATTTTTCTATTTAGAATGATACTGATTTCCTGCAATATTCAGAGTCAAACACAACCTTGTTTTTGTTTTCTAAAATGCTTACCTTTTGTTATATTATCAATTCTTTATTTTTAAAATAAAAAAATTAAAAGATTTTTTATTTTCCCAATTGTATGTAATAACAAACACCCACATATATTTTCTGAAATTATAGTTCTCTCCCTCCCTCTATTTCCTCCCCGCTCCCAGATATGGTAAGCAATTTGATCTGGGTTATACATGTATTATCATGCAAAACATATTTCCATATTGTTCATTGTTGTAAGAGAACACTCATGAAAAAAACACCACCCCCAAAATAAAAACTCAAATACATTTAGTATCAATTCAAAGACATAAGAGTGGCAAAGACAAGGCACTTGAGGTTAAGTTACTTGCTTAGTCACACAGGATGGAAGTGTCTGAGGCTAGATTTGTATCCAGCACCTCTCAACTGCAGACCTAGTGCTCTATCTACTGAATCACCTAGTGATACCAACCAAATACCACCTTGTGAAGAAGATGTACTGGCCATCCTTTTATTGAGTCTGGAAGAGGTTAAGTGATTTGTCATTAAGTAATAGATTAATTATTAATTAAAGTTCTGGATTTGGATCTACTTCTTCCTGAAACTAACTTAACTACATGGCTATTATATTTCTGGGGGTTCTCTTTTCGTGGTCTAGTGTAGAGGATGATCTATGGATCCTTTCAATGTCTATATTGCCCTCTTGTTGTAGAACTTCAGGGAAGTTTTGCGGAATAATTTCTTTTAGTATAGAGTCCAAATTTCTATTAATTTCTGTTTTTTTAGGAAGAGCAATGATTCTCAAATTGTCTCTTCTAGACCTGTTTTCTTGATCTGTCAATTTCTCAGTGAGATATTTCATGTTTCCTTCTATTTTATCAGTCTTTTGATTTTGCTTTATTCGTTCTTGCTGTCTTCAGAGATCATTGGCTTCTAATTGCGCAATTCTAGCCTTTAGAGCAGGGGTTGGCAATCTTTTTGGCTGTGAGAGCCATAAATGCCACATTTTTTAAAATGTAATTTCATGAGAGCCATACAGTACTTACAGTGCGTGCTCCTGTAACAGCGCCTGAAAAAAAATTGACTTTATGGCTCCTTGCAGAAAGAGCCATATCTGGCCCTCAAAAGAGCCAGATATGGCCCGAGAGCCATATGTTGCCAACTCCTGATTTAGAGACTGGTTTTCGGTTATAATCTTTTGGTGTTCCGTTTCAATCTGGTCTATCTAGTTCTTCAGGGCTTGCAGCTGGTCATTTCTGGTGTTCAATTTGCTTATCAATTCATTTGATTTCTGAGCCTCACTTTCCAATTGTGAAAACTGCCTTTTAAACTGTTATTTTCTTGCCAGATCTCTTCCATCTTTCTCATAATCTCAGATTTGAACTCTTCAGGATCTTGTGACCCTTTTTGATTTTTTTGGGAAGATTTGGATGTCTTTAAGTGTTTGTCCTCCTCTGTTTTCTGGTTTTTTCTGTATAGAAGTTATCAAGTGTTTGAGCTTTTTTCTTGGTCTTCTTGTTTATTTCTTGGGCCTTGCTTGGCATCATTATGCTTTATCTGCCGGAAGTCTGAGTAAGGCAATCTGATTCTCTTTGTATGGAGTTAGTGAGCAGTTTTTTTTGCTTGAGGCTACTTTGTGAGTCTCTTGACTTCTCTGGGGACCCTCCTGGGGCCTCTGGTCTAGCTGTTTTCAGAGTCGAGCCCCCGTGTTCCTAGCCAGCTGCCCAGAGCCCAGAACTTGGCCCACGCTTGCTCCTCCACCTGAGATTTTCCCGAGTCTGAACATCCTGGGTGCTCCTGATGCCTCTCTCAGACCCACTCCTGTGTCCAAGGTCTGAGTTTTCTAGCTTCCTGGGGTCTCTGGTCTAGCTGTTTTCAGGGTCAAGCCCCTGTGGTCCTAGCTGGTTGCCCAGAGCCCAGAATTTGGCCCACGCTTGCTCCTCCACCTGATATTTTCCCCTGAGTCTGAGCGTGCTGGGTGCTGCTGCTGCCTCTCTCAGCCCCACTCCTGTGTCCAAGGTCTGAGTTTTCCAGCCACCCGGGATCTCAGGTCTTGCTGCTCTCAGGGGCAAGCTCCTAGTAGTGCCAGCTCCCTGCCTAGGGGCTAGATTTTGTGCCCCCACTCGCTCTAACTCTGGAGCAAGCCTCTGACTCTGATTCTGTGGGTGGGGTGGGGGATTTTTATGGGAGCTATTTATCCCCCTTATAACGTGGAAGTTCCCAAATCCCAAGTACCTTCGATACTGCGCCCTATTGTGGGGTCTCTTCTTTCATCTGGATTTTTTTTTTTCCTTTGGAGGTACGCTATATCGGTTGGTAAGGAGAGCAAGTCGCCCAGCTTCTACTCAGCCACCATCTTAACCAGGGCCTTCTTTTTAAACTGAAATCTAACAGTCATGAGAGGGGCTGCTAGGTAAAACAGTGGACATAGCCCTGGGTCTGGAGTTAAGAAGACATCTTCCTGAGTTCCAATTTGGCCTCATGTACTTACTAGTTGTGTGACCCTGGGCAAGTCACTTAACCCTATTTGCCTCAGTTTCCTCAATGACCCGGAGAAGGAACTGGCAAACCACTCTAGCATTTTCTTTGTTAAGAAAACTTCAAATGGGATCATGAAGAGCCAGGCTGGACTGAATAATAATAGACTGCCATGAGATGTCATCTGAAATCTTGGCCTCCTTTTTACCTTTAAAGAGACTTCTGTCAATGTGGTTAAGTTGATTATTTTCATTTGCGCCCTCTTCATATCTTTCAAAGCACTTTTATCCTTTTTCTGGTTCCTGCCAACACCTCAGTGAGTAGATTTAGGACTGGCATCTTTCTTCCATTCAACAGGAAAGGAAACCAAGGCTTCAAGCAGTTATTCAGAGATCTGTCTGAGCTTAAATCACACAGCAAATGAGTGGGAGAAGGAGGCCCCAAATCTTAGTTAACCCAAATCTTAGTTAATCCAACCTAGGCTTTTACCCACTAAATCTTACCACTATGATGGAAGCTGATCAGTACAACATCCAATTAAAACCCCTCCTTCTTGCTCCTTTATGAGGGGGCAGCCCTCATTCACAGGGTGCTCCCAATGGAATCCAGCAGGTATGAGGGGGTGGGCTATAGACATCCAATGCAAGGTATAAGGAATGGCAGGGGGCTGGTCACACAGCAGCTTTCTCCCCTTAATGGGGTGGAACCAGCAGCCTCCAGCACACCCACTGCAATTTCCTGTGGAGAGAAGGAGATGGATGGTGGCCGAGTACAAGCATTCTCTGTAGGCCTCATTAATGTGCTGAGCACAAATCGGTTTGAGACTAGGAACACAAAAATGGGTGAGAGCTGAGGGGAAGCTCACCCTGGATAGGGAAGGGGCTCTTGCTCTGCTCCCTAAAGAGCCATATTTCTAGGGCAAGGCTAGAGTGCTTTGTGCCTGGAGCAAGGCTCGGGAATGATTGGTTCCATTTTTCACTGGGCAGCTCTCCTCTTCCCCCAGTCTCCCAGAGCTTTCAGAGGTCCCAGTCTTTGCCTGTAGGATCAATTCATTTCTAACCACAAGTAGCTGCTCGATGGGTGCAATTAGCCATTTGTTCTCTCCTTAGTCTCTCCAGGCTTAATTGTATGTGCAATTAGCCCCTTGTGGGCCATCCTAGCAGCATAGGGTTTGGAGCAAGGACCAAAGTGAAGCTTTCTGTGGAAAGGAAGATATAGCCAGAGGAATTATGACCAGAGAGTTGATTTTTTTTTTTCCCTAGCCTGTTGCCTGTGCTCCCAAGTCTCTGAAGTTTATCCCTCTAAATGGGCTAGGATTCTTCTGTGGTAGTGCTCATCAAAGCATCTAGGGCAGTGATAGTGAACCTTGAGTGCCATTTCCATTCTCCCCCGCCCCTCCACTGCCCACAGACCTCATGCCATGATCCTCTCTCTTTACCTCACGCGGGTGGGGGTGGGGTTGGGGAAGGAAGCGCTCCCATTGGACTGCTTGGTGGAAGGGTGGGTGAAGTGAGAAATGTCCTCAGAGAGTGTAGAGAGGGGGAGGGGAGGGGCCCCAAGTGCTCTGCTCCCCTCCAGCTCTGCTGCCAGTGAACCACCCATCTTATCCCCTGTGCATTCCCATTGGCTGCTGGGCAGAGCGGGATGTGAAAAAATGTCATCGGGCAGGGTGGAGAGGGGGAGGGTAGCAGCTGAGCCCAAGACACTCTGCCTTTCTAGGTACAACTCTATGGGGGGAAGGGGTGGGAGGGAGGGTGGCCAACGTGCCATCTTTGGTTCCCGTGACATAGGTTTGCCATCACTAGGGAACATGATGTAATCATAAACAAGATTGGACCTACAACAGATATAAAAGGAATCCTCTGTCTTTCCTTTATGTTATTAGTTTCCTAGATTTTCAGTAAGTCTAAGGCTGGGTAGGGAATTTTGCTGAGAGAATCTGCCTGGAAAATGATGTTTGGATTTCACAAAAATGGGACAGATGCTGGCAAATATATTCCTCTAACATAAACATTGACCTCACTAAGATGGGATAATTGATTGCTAAAGGAAATTACAACAAAATGGAAAGCAATTTGGGACTCACTTAGAGCCAGATGGTCACTATCTCTAGTAGGAGAATGTGCCTTTTAAAAATTAATGTTAAGAATCTTAATCTTTGTTGATCTTTTTTGTATTGTCCATTTCTGAATCTATTCCTCCTGCCTCTCTACCCTGGCAGCTGCCCCTTGTAACTGAGTGAAAAAAGAAAGGGGGAGGGAAGCAATTCAGCAAATCTAACCAATACAAGAGTCTGACAAATTAGACAATGTCCCACACCTAGAGTCCCTCACTTCTGAAAAGAAGGGAAAGAGGTGCATTTTTTTGTCTCTTCTTTGGGGTACAGGAATGGTCATTATAATTGCACAGTGCTCAGTTTTGGATTTTTGTTCTATGTATTTACATTTTTGTAGTCATTATAGGCAATGTCTTCCTAGTTCTACTTACTTCACTGGGCATCAATTCATATAAGTCTTCTCGTTCTTCTCAAAATTCTTCACAATGACTGTTTCCCCCCCTTAAACCCTTATCTTCTACCTCAGTATCAGTTCTAAGACAGATGAGTGGCATTGAGGTTAAATGACTTGCCCAGGTCACACAGCTAGGAAGTGTCTGAGGCCAGATTTGACCCCAGGACTTCCCATCTCCAGTCCTGGCACTCTGTCCACTATGATACCTAGCAGCCCCATAATCCACTGTTTCTTAAAACAAAGTAATATTTCATTCCATTTAAGTTCCATGATGTGTTTAGGCTAATGTGCCTTTAATTACTGTGAATCCTAGACAAGTGAATACAGCATATCTGCAGGATTTTAATTAGTTCTAGTTATCAAATTTTAGGAAAGATGCTGATAAGCTAGAGTGTGTCCAGAAGAGAGAAACCAAGTTGAAGAAGAAGACCACATAAAATGCAGATCCATGGAAGGAACTGAGGAAATTTAATCTGGAGAGGAAAAGGCTTAGGGGAGACTATTTTGGTGAATATTTGGAGACAAATACTTGAAGGGTTGGCATGTGGAAGAGGGATTTTACTTGTTCTGCATGGCCACAATGACCAGAAGTAGGAGCAATGGGTGGACCCTACAGAGAAGCAGGCTAAACTTGCTAAACTCAACATAAGGGGAAGGTTAGCAAACAAGCACATATTAAGTGTTTACTGTATACTAGTCAGTGTTGCAGACTTTACAAATATCTCATTGGGTTTTCATAACAAAACTGGGAGGTAAGGGAACACTTCCTAACAAGTGAAGTTGCCTCAGAAGTTTCAAAGTGTTGTTTCAGGAGATAGTAGGGTCCCTACCCCTGGAGGTCTTCAAGTAGAGGCTGGAAGGCCATGTGTCAAGGATGTTGTAGGAAATATTTCTACTCAGGTAGGAGTTTGAGTAGATTCCCTGAAGTCACTTCCAAACTTCTTTAACTCTATGAAACTCTATGGACAAATTCAGAGGGCACTTAGGTGGCAAAGTAGATAGAATTCCATGCCTGGAGGCAAGACCTTAGTTCACATCTGACCTCAGATGCTAGCAGTGTGTCCTGGGCAAGTCATTTAACCTCTGTTTGCCTTAATCCACTCTAAAAGGAAATAGCAAATTATTTCAGTATCTTTGCCAAGAAAACCCCATGCATAATATGGTCCATGGGGTCAAGAGGAGTTGGACATGATTGAACATTTCCCCCACCTTAAATGGGGCAACTAAGTTGGCCCTGGAAGACTCATCTTCCTGAGTTCAAATCTGGTCTCAGACACTAGCTGTATAACCCTGAGAAAGTCACTTCACTCTTTTTGCCCCAGTTTCTTCATCAGTAAATGAGCTGGAGAAGGAAATGGCAAGTCATTCAAGTATCTTTGCCAAGAAAACCCAAAAGAGGTTCATGAAGAGATGGACATGACTGAAACAACTGATGGACAACAATGATAACAGATTCAGAATAAAGGAGCTAAGAGAAGAGCCAATCAGAAAATTCTCCTCAAAGATAATAAGAGAAAGTAGAAAGATCAAGGAAAGAACTCATGGGAACTGGGCAAAGGATGAGCTGTCAGCTCAGATAAATTGAGAAAGGGGTGCATTGTAGAACATAGAGAAGGGCAGATCAGATGATTCCTGTAGGTAGAGAAGAGAGAGATTTCCAGGTCAGCATTGTAATATTAGGTAAGTCATAAAACCTCCTTGTGCCTCAGTTTCCTCATCTATAAAATGAAGAAACTGGTTCCTTCCAGTTCTAAGTCCAATTATTGTGATTCTTTTTCGGGAGGCTGTTTTGTTTTTTGTCACATCTATTCTGAGTGGAGAGAAGCAGAGAAGAGAGCATTTAATCATAGAATGAAGAAATGTTAGTGTTGGAAGTCTGATCACAGAGATCATCTAGCTTCTTTATATTGATGATGAAACAGAATCTGAAAGGAAAAATGACTTCCCCAAGATGACCCAGGGAGTCATTGACAGAATTGGAACTAGAGCCCAGTTCTCCGACTTCTACTTTAGGTGTCCTTTCAGTCTATCATAGGATCATAGAATTGAAAACTGAAAAAAAGCCTCAGAGAATATTTAGATTAATACCTTTCTTTTAAAAGTGGGAAAAATTAAGTCCCAAAGAAAGGCATTAATTTCCAAAGAGCACACCAACAGCAAGTAACAGAATCAGGACTGAACTCTTTTAACTCCTGATCCAAAGTTCTTTCCTTCTTTCAACCTCATTTAACATTTCTATGTTCTGGTTTCTTCACTTGTCAGAAGGAAATAATGCCTGCCCTACTTATTTCAGAAGGATATAACAAGTAAATAAGATCCAAGATTTGGAAGTGCTTTCAAAAAAAAGTGACAAAATTAAGCAAATGGAATGAGGGCTCTTTGAGGATTAAAAAAAAAGTTGATAAATACCTTCTCACCATTTTAATTCCTTAATTCTTCAGCAGACAGCTCTGAACAAGAATGATTGGGTGGTAATCTAGTATCTGTACTAGGGAAGATAAAAAGGAGAACTCACAGCCAAGTCTTATGTATGCAAAAGACATTTGTTAGTGCAGCTAGGTAGCCCAGTGGATAGAGTACCAGACCTGGAGTCTGGTTCAAATTTGGCCTCAGACTCTTCCTAGCTGTGTGACCCTGGGCAAGTCACTTGACCCCAATTATCTAGCCCTTGCCACTTTTCTGAATTAGAATTGATATTAAGACAGAAGGTAAGGGTTTAAAATTATAATAATAATAAATACTAACAAAATAGATTTATTAGATAATATTATTTAAAGCCATCTGGAAACAGGCATGACATTCTAGGGGTCTCCAAGTCTGTGTCAGAGCATAAATGTGCTGGGGCCAGCTCTAACCAGCTTGTGAGAGTTGATAGCTGATTTTCTATGTCAGCATTTATTATACTTTGAAAATTGACAAAAATTACAAATAGGGATTTAATTTCTTTTTTTGTTGATTGTCTTAACTCAAGAAAAGTTATGGAAAAATGTTAATATTAATTAAACTTAAAATTGTGATGCTTATTTGTTGTTTGTTTTTATTGGTTTTGTTTTTGAGAGCTGGTTTTTAAATATTTACCAGCATACCCCTGGTCCAGAGGATGATGATGAACAGTTCCCAAGATTTTGAAGTAGTGATATGAGAGCTCCAAAAATGGCCTCTTAGTGGGGCAGGTAGGTATCTGAGGGGATAAAGAATCAGGCCCAGAGAAAGGAGGTCCTGGGTTTAAATGTGGCCTTAGATAATTCCCATCTGTGTGACCCTGGGCAAGTCACTTAACCCCTATTGCCTAGTCCTTACCACTCTTCTGTCTTAGAACCAATACATACTATTGATTTTAAGATAAAAAGTAAGGGTTTAAATATATACATATAAATTTATACATAAATATATATAAAATATAAATATATTAAAATATATACATATGAAGATATGCATGCATGTATATATTACTTAGCAATCAATATAAATTCTTTTCCATTCTCCAGAGTGAGGAAGGATCACACTGACACTTAACATTTTCTAAGAATCAATTATGCCCTTAGACACATCATAAGAAAGGGTCCTAGAAGCTAAAAACTAGACACTATGAATTACATTAGTTAGGATAGAAAAGACCAGTATACAAGAGTATGGTATAGGAACCAAAATTTCATTTTCATTCCATGGAGGGAGTTTGCCATAGGAATGTAATTCTTGTTATACTGATTCTGGTCATTCTGCTCATCTCTGAGGGTACAAGGATTATGGCCAAACTACCCCTTCCTGAGTCTCAATCCCAATTCTAATTACCCCTATTCCTCTTTGGTCCCACTTTAATAGTTTCTCTATTACCTCATACATTCCATTGAGCCCTCCATGCTATTGTTCAAAATTTTACTACTTTCTGAAACTTTCTACCAAGTTTCAGAGTCAAGAGGAAGGGTAGGAATACTGCTTACCTCTCTTGTCATTCAATTTTTACTCTCTTCCTGACCCCTTCTATTCACTTATATTTCTCTACACCCTTGTTGCAGTTACCTACCAACCTCCAAATCATTTTCCCCAATTTTTTGTGAGTTTGGTAGCTGACTTACTGTCCCACCTTCCCTACCATAAATCCTAGGGACTGTTTTTCTTTATCTTTTTTAAATTTTATTTTTTATTGTCATGCAAAACACATTTCTATATGGGTCATTGTTGTAAGAGCACACTCATACATAAACCAAACTCCAAAGTAAAACCATAAATACACTGACGTGAAAGATGACTCCAAGAGTTCTTTCTCTGGGGTGGATAGCATTCCCTGCTGAGAATAGTCAAAATTTCACAGATAGTCATTGAATAATATTGCTGCTATTGTGTACAATGTTCTCTCAGTTCTGTTTATTTCACTGTGCATCAGTTCCTGCAGATCTTTCCATCTTTTTTCTGAAATTATCTTGCTTATCATTTCTTATCGCATAATAGCATTCCCTTGCCAACATAGACCACAATTTGTTTAGCCATTCCCCGATTGATAGACATCCCCTCAATTTCAATTTTTTTGCCACCACAAAAAGAGCTACTATAAATATTTTTGTACAAGCAAGTCCTTTCCCCCTTTTTATTATCTTTTTGGGATACAGATCTAGTAGTAGTATTACAGGATCAAAGGGTATGCACAGTTTTATAGCCCTTTGGGCATAGTTCCAAATTGTCTTCCAGAATGGTTGGATCAGTTCACAACTCCACCAATGATGCATTAGTGTCCCAATTTTGCCACATCTCCTCCAACATTTACTACTTTTCTTTACTGCCATATTGGCCAATCTGATAGATGTGAGGTAGTACCTCAGTGTCGTTTTAATTTTGAATTTCTCTAGTCAAATTTAGAATGTTTTTTCATATGATTATTGATGGCTTTAATTCCTTCATCTGAAAATTGCTTGTTCATATCCTTTGGCCATTTGTCAATTGGGGAATGGCTTGTAGTCTTACAAATTTGACTTCGTTCTCTATAAATTTGAGAATTTGACCTTTATCAAAGACATTTGTTATAAAATTTTCCTCCAGTTTGTTGTTTCCCTTCTAATCTTGGTTAGATTAGTTTTGTTTGGACAAAAGCCTTTTAATTTAATATAATCAAAATTATTCGTTTATATCTTGTAATACTCCCTATTTCTTATTTGGTCATAAATTCTTCCCTTCTCCTAAGGTCTGCCAGGTAAACTATTCTGTGTTCCTCTAATTTAGTTATAACATCACTCTTTACATCTAAATCATATATCCATTTTGACATTATCTTGGTATAGGGTATGAGATATTGGTGTATACCTAGCTTCTGCCATACTGTTTTCCAATTTTCCCAGCAGTTTTTGTTAAATAATAAGTTCTTATTCAAAAATTGGCATCTTAGAGTTTATCAAACACTAGATTGCTAAGGTCATTTACCCCTGCATATTGTGTATCCAATTTACTCCATTGGTCTGCCATTCTATTTCTTAGCCAGTATCAGATTATTTTGATGATTGCTGCTTTATAGTACAGAAGGTGCTGTTTTATTTCAATCTCATTCAGTGGGGTGCTCATCTTTGGATCATGGAGCACATCCAGAGACTGTGTAGGGTGAAAGGATGCATGAAACCCTTTTAGTTCCCTCGTCTATAAAATGGAGATACTATTTCTTTTATTATAGGGATATTATGAGACTCATAATATAAGGCATGTAAAATGCATGCTATTAAATGCATTTATATTAAACAAATGAGAAAGTAGAAGCCTTCTTAATTGAAAAATAACTTGTAGAGTGATAGTTGATGGCAGCTAAAGACTAGTTTATTGCTTGCAAGGGAGACTGAAGTGAGGAAAGAAAGAAGAAAAGTTAAGGTTTGAGTCTCAGCCTTATATCTTTTGCAGATCTTGGAATTATATAGTTATAGAGGCTTAGAACTGGAATGAACCTTTGGTTGAACTATCTAATGAGGCCAAATGTTTGGGGAAGTCAGAAAAAAAATTCCTTCTTAATTGTCCTTCAGAGAGGTCTGTTGTTTCTCTGGGGTCTGGGTAGTGCTTAGATCACCAAGGCTGCCATTTTCCCAAATGAGGTGACTGCTGTATAGTCATACGATGGTTTAGAATGGATTTAGAATCATAGACTCTGACTTTGAATCCTGAATCCATTCACAGCTACCTATGTAAAGTTATTTTTCAACAATGAGGGCTTCCGGTTTCTCATTTGTCTAATATTAAAGCATTTAAATAGCATTTTACATGTGTTATCTTATGAGTTTCATAATGTCCCTATAATAAAGGAAGTATAATCTCCATTTTATAGATGAGGGAACTAAGAGACTCAGAGAGGTTAAGATATTTGGCCATAATCACACAGCTAGCAAATGCCATAGGAGGGATTTGAACACAGTTCTTTCTGATTCCAAGCCCAGTACTTAATCACCATACACTCTGATATATTAATGGTGGTTAGCCTAAGTAATCTTGGGGATCTAAGCTTATAGACCTGACCATCTGTGTTCTCCAATTCTAGGACCTAGGGTCTCACTTCCTACCCAGCCTGAAGTCCTCACCAATGAAGATGATGATGATGATGATGATGATGATGATAACTAGCATTTAAATAGTGTTAAGGTTTGTGAGTCACTTTGCAAGTGTTTCTCACAACGACCCTAGAAGGGAGGTGTTATTATTATTTCCATTTTACAGATGAAGAAACTGAGGCAGATATTAAGGGATTTTCCCCTGGCCATGGGACCAATCTAAATGTCAGAGACCCCATTTGAACTGAGTTCTTTCTGACTTTGGGCCGATCACCTTATCCACTGCGCCATCTAGCGGCCCCTGATAGGTTAGGTGACTGCTCAGGCTAAAATAGTCCCGAAATCATAGACACTCCGAGATGAAGGGGCTTCTGAAATTACGTAATACCGGGCCACCCCGCCCACACCTGAGCAGAAATCTTGTTCGTAAAAAAAGGAATGGGGGTCATTTCATCTTAAAGCAGTCCATTAGACTGAATAGCGCTAATCTTTAAAAAGGTTTTCCTTCTCCAAAGTCTGCTGAGTCCTCTGCCAAGGGCTCATCCCCACAGGTTATCCCTGGGAGTGGCTGAATATTCTGGGTCCCAGGAGAACGGAAGGCGTGAGAATGGTTGCCTCTCAGTGGGGCCCCGCTCTCAGCAGGAAGCCCAGCTGTGGATTCCCTTACCGCAGTAATTCATTCTACTGTCTCTCAAGGACATTCTCTTGGCTCCCGAGGGCCTTTGGATTCCAGCTCTTGGTCTGTAAAACTTTAGACTGATCCCACAGCTGGAAAAACAGCAGCCCTCAAAGGAGCCCCAGGCCCTAACCTCAAGGCTGCCTTTTTTTTTTTTTTTTTTTTTTTTGAGTCCCTCTGGGAAATTAAATTGGTAAACCCGTAGGCAGCAGCAGCTGGAATAGAAAGAGGGAGAGGGGAGGGGCATGAGAGGAGGGGAGGGATTCAGTTCTGCTCTGGGACGTCACTAGGAGGAACTGAGACTCAGAAATGACCTTTAGGAACCAGAGGAAATATCTGTATAGCTCGAATGCACTTCCTCAGTCATCAGAGATTACACCCACTTTTTTCAGACAGTTTTCCAACTCTGTCTTCTTTATTTAACATAGATCTCAAACCAGTTCCCTCCCACTGGACTGCCACGCTATGCTAGTGGAGGCTTCCATCATTTCATGTTATTCTTCCTAACCAAACGGTCTCCCTGCCTCTATTCTATTCCCTTCTCAATCAATTCTGGGTATGCTACCAAATAATCTATGAGAAGTTAAGGGAGGGAAACACTAGACTTGGAAGCAGGAGTTAGATTCTCATCCTGGCCATTCCACTTATTAGCCATGGGACATCAACTTTACTTCTTGGGGCCTCTGTAAAACGAGAGGCCTGGTCACAAGACCTCAAAATATCCCTTCCAATGCTAATATATATTTTTTATTTTTGTCATTAATCTTCCTAAAGCATATGTAGTGCCTGACTATGTCACTCCCCTACTCACATGCCTCTGGTAGTCCTTCATTATTTAAAAGATAAAGCTCCTTAGCTTGACATTTAATGCTCCTCAACATCTGGCTCCATCCATATTTCCGGGTTTCTAACTTGAACCTATCTCTCACATCTTACTCTCCACTCACATGATCATCACTCCAGTTCAGAACTTCATTATCTCTCCTCTAGACCATTGTTAGTGTGTCCTGCCCAGACTTCATATAATTACATTATATTTACTCTGGATTTATTTTGTACACACTGTTAACTTGGAAAATAACACGGAACAATCAAGTAGTCAGAAAACGCACTCTTTAATCAGGAGGAAGGGACTGGCTACCACACAGAGTCATGAGCTAAATACCATACAGAGCCAAAGGCTCTGTGACTCTGGGAACCTTATCCCTGGAGGAAGGCATCCCACTAAATGCCAACTCCTCCTTGGGAGAACACTACTGTGTCAACTCCTCCCTGGGAGAAGACACAGCTCAATCATTCTCCAGAGACACTGAACCAGAGAGTCTCTTTATACCTTTTGGGAAGCCTACTAAGACTAACCACAAACAGGTGTATAAATCTCCTAACATTCAGCAGCTATTGTATTAGGGAAAGCTTAACTGTAACAAATTAAAGACAAAGGTTAAACTCTGGAGCTGAGCTTCCTGAGAGGAAACTTTCATTCAGTAAAGAAGCCTCCAAAATAAAAAGGTGCTTAACATTCAAATCAAAATAGGGGTACTCGTCACTGGGATTTCTCAAAGGTAAGGGTAAACTGAGGCATCCAGTTTTCATGTTGACAACACTTATCTGCCTACACATTGTTTTCCCACTTTTTAAAAAAAGCTTTATCTTCCCTCTTAGAATCAATACTATGTATTGGTTCCAAGGCAGAAGAGCCGAAAGGGCTAGGCAATGGGGCTTAAGTGACTTGCCCAGGGTCATACAGATAGGAAGAATCTGAGGTCAGATTAGAATTTAGGACCTCCTATCTCTAGGCCTGTCTCTCAATCCAATGAGCTACCCAGCTGATCCCTCCCCACTAGAATTTAGGTTCTTTGAAGGTAGGTTTGTATTTTGTCTCTGTATTTCCAGTGCCTATCACAATACCTTGAATATAATGGATCTCAATAAATCTTTGTTGAATTGATTCAACTAGCCAATCTTCTTAGGTAAGTCTTTTCTGAATTCTTTGGCTCCTGCCTGCTTTCTTCCTCAGAATGGTTCCTAACTGGACTGTGCCTCAAGGCAGACTTTGTGTTTCACATATTTTTTCTCCCCCCTATATTCCAGGGTTCCCTCCCTGCTATTCTTTACCTGACAGTACTTCTGCCCTAATGGCCTCTTCCACATCTTCCTCTGATTATTGAGTTCTTCTCCAGTGTCCATTTGAGGAAATGCTCATGCTAGCCATGATCATGTCTAACCAGTTCAGCCTCTTTTGTTGGTCAGTTGTTCAGTCATGCCTGACTTATTCTTGTTCTTGTTCTCCTCCACTAACTCCTCCTCCTTTTTTTCTTCTTCCTCCTTCTGGATTTGCACTTAGATCTTCCTGACTCCAGGCCCAGTGCTCTTCACCATTGAGCCACCTAACTGCATCTTTACTTTTTAGCTCCTCACACAATTATAGCTCCCTTTTAAGTGTTTCCTTCTATTCTTGGAATGTAAAGTCCTTCACTGCCCAACCCATACCTTCCTAGAAATGGGAAATCCACAGATATTGGACATTTATATATGTTTTTGGACTTTTTCAATGTATTGATCAATTGTGCTGATGTTACCCTCTTTTTCTTTTTCTGTCTTTAAAATAATACCATTTGTTATATTGGAGGGCTCTCTGAGAGGATATGGGGAGGAATACTGGAGGAAATTATGGTGATGGTAAAAAATTACCTCAATAAAAACTTCCTTTAAAAAATATCAATATGGCTAGGTGGTTCAGAGGGTTAAGAGTCAGTCCTAGAAACCAGGGAGTCATGGATTCAAATATGGTCTCAGACACTTCCTAGCTGTGTGACCCTAGGCAAGTCACTTAACCCTGATTTCTTAGCCCTTGCCACTCTTCTGTCTTAGAATTGATGCTAACACAGATGGTAAGGGTTAAAAAAATCTAAAATACTCCATCTCTAGTCTCTGTTTTTTCCCCCAGCTATCTATCCCTCATGCCTCAAATGTTCTTTCTCTTAACTTATACCCCATAGAATACCTGTCTTCCTTTAAAATGTTGCTCTAGCTGTCCCTCCTTAGGAATCCTTTCCTGAATTCCTCTATGGCTGTTGCCTTTCTTGAAGGCTATTTCATATGTTTTCTTTATGTATCTTGAAGATACCTCTTCATATGAATGCTTTCTCTCATTTTAGAATGTCAGCTCCTTGAGGGTAGGAACCATTTTTGTTTTTATACTAATCATAGGATTAGTATAGTACAGCAGCTGATGCATAGTAAACTCTTAACAAATGCTTATTTATTTATTGATTGATTGATTTGGGGTTCTAGACCACTATTGAAACCCATCACTGTGTCATTGACATAGAAATACAACCAGTTGATCAAGAATATCAAGAGAAATAATGAAAAAAAAAGTAAAGGATGGGGGACTAGCAGTACTAGATCTAAAACTGTACTATAAAGCAGTGGTCATCAAAATACTATGGTACTGGCTAAGAGACAGAAGGGAGAATCAGTGGAATAGACTTGGGGTAAGTGACCTCAACAAGGCAGTCTATGATAAACCCAAGAGCCCAGCTTTGGGGACAAAAATCCACTATTTGACAAAAACTGCTGGGAAAATTAGAAAACAGTATGGGAGAGTTTTGGTGAGGTTGCGGTTTCTATAGCAAATGTGATTTTTTTACGGGATGGGGCTGCTAGCCCCACGCCCAACCCTCCTCCTTTTTCAGCCGGGCTTGGGACCGTCCTTGGCAGAGAGATTGAGTCTAGATCAACATCTCACACCCTACACCAAGATAAATTCAGAATGGGTGAATGACTTGAATATAAAGAAAGAAACTATAAGTAAATTAGGTGAACATAGAATAGTTTACCTGTTAGATCTATGGGAAAGGAAAGATTTTAAGACCAAGCAAGAGTTAGAAAAATATTACAAAATGTAAAATAAATAATTTTGATTACATTAAATTAAAAAGGTTTTGTACAAACAAGACCAATGCAATCAAAATTAAAGGGAAGTAACAAAATAGGGAAAAATCTTTATTAAAAAACCTCCGAGGGGCAGCTGGGTAGCTCAGTGGAGTGAGAGTCAGGCCTAGAGACAGGAGGTCCTAGGTTCAAACCCGGCCTCAGCCACTTCCCAGCTGTGTGACCCTGGGCAAGTCACTTGACCCCCATTGCCCACCCTTACCAATCTTCCACCTATGAGACAATATACCGAAGTACAAGGGTTAAAAAAAAACAAAAACCTCTGACAAAGGTCTAATTACTCAGATTTATAAGGAGGTAAATCAATTATACAAAAAATCAAGCCATTCCCCAAATGATAAATGGGCAAGGGACATGAATAGGCAATTTTCAGATAAAGAAATCAAAACTATCAATAAGCACATGAAAAAGTGTTCTAAATCTCTTATAATTAGAGAAATGCAAATCAAAACAACTCTGAGGTACCACCTCACACCTAGCAGATTGGCTAATATGACAGCAAAGGAAAATAACAAATATTGGAGGGGATGAGGCAAAATTGGGACATTAATGCATTGCTGGTGGAGTTGTGAATTAATCCAACCATTCTGGATGACAATTTGGAACTATGCCCAAAGAGGGCTAAAAGGCTGCCTGCCCTTTGATCCAGCCATACCACTGCTGGGGTTTACCCCAAAGAGATAATAAGGAAAAAAACTTGTACAAAAATATTTATAGTTGCGCTCTTTGTAGTGGCAAAAAATTGGAAAATGAGGGAATGCCCTTAGATTGGGGAATGGCTGAACAAATTGTGGTATCTGTTGGTGATGGAATACTATTGTGCTCAAAGGAATAATGAACTGGAGGAATTCCATGTGAATTGGAAAGACCTCCAGGAATTGATGCAGAGTGAAAGGAGCAGAACCAGGATAACCTTATACACGGAGGCTGATACACTGTGGCACAACTGAATGTAATGGACTTCTCTACTAGCAGCAATGCAATGACCCAGGACAACTCTGAGGGACTTATGAGAAAGATCAGTATCCACATCCAGAGAAAGAACTGTGGAAGTAGAAACACGGAAGATAAACAACTGCTTGATCACATGGGTCGATGGGGATATGATTGGGGTTGTAGACTCTGTGATCATCCTAATGCAGATATCAATAATATGGAAATAGGTCTTGATCAATGGCACATGTAAAACTGTTGTATTAGGGAAGCTCTAAGATGACAGGGATCTGTAGCAATCAAATCTCTCTGATCCTTTGGACTATGAAGGGACACACACACACACACACACACACACACACACACACACACAAGCTTGACTGAAGGGTAGGACAGGATCTTGTCAAAGTGCTCCTTCACTGCCCCCCTCCCACTAGGCAGTTAGAAAGTCAGTTACAATATGGATATCTTAGATAATCTGATTAGATATCTTCTGGGCCCAGACAGTAGGTTAGGAAAAACTAAACTCCTGAAGACAATAACTTTCTCTAAATTATTTCCCCACAGGATAGAATAGGAGAAGCTTAATGTCTTTGAAGCTCACAGGCACAGATGATAAGATTTACTTCAGGGCTACAAAGTAGGAAGAATTCGACTTGAGGAGGTTGTGAGTATTTCCCAAAATACATAACCTAGCACTGCTTCCAATTGATAAAAGGTTTAATGATACATGGGAATGGGAAGGAAGGGAGATAGAATAAGGATTGATAAGGTCTGGGAAGCCCTCAAAATGATATGTCCAATCAGCCCCTCCCCCTAAAGGGGAAAGGTAACTTGAATAGTTGATATGCTCTCTAACCCTATAAATATTCTTCTTTTATATCTAAATAACTAAACAGAAGTAAACTGTGATGTTGTTGGATGTCAAAAGCAGGTTGGCAGTTAGGAACTAAAATGTCTTTGCTCAGATTCAAGCCTCATGCCCCAAGTGCAACCCAGGACCCAAGACCCAGAAAACACAGTCTCCTGCCTACTCCAATCCCAGGCACCAACTGCCTTTTACTACCCCCTCTCTCAGAGTTCTTGGGGGGTGGCCCACTGGAATTCTGAGCTGTAGCCTGAACCCCTCTCTGTAGCTTGAATCCATCTTTGCAATATGAATCTCACAAAAATCCAGTGGAATTGTGTGTCAGCTATAGGAGGGGGCAGGAGAAGAGAAGGGATAGAACATGAATCCTGTAACCATGGAAAA
The DNA here is from genome assembly GCF_016433145.1 of Gracilinanus agilis. NCBI lineage: Eukaryota > Metazoa > Chordata > Mammalia > Didelphimorphia > Didelphidae > Gracilinanus > Gracilinanus agilis. The sequence continues at coordinate 337,134,814 of NC_058131.1, read as the reverse complement.
ATATTCTAATCAAATAATTAACTAAAAATTTTTTATTGAAAGACAACCAGAAGATCAATAGACACCCTTACCTGGGAAAAAGATATAGCCCCCCCCCCTTGTGAGGGGTTGGTTTCCTTGAATCACTGTACTAAAGCCATGGATTTGTAGTCAGAGAAACTAGGTTTCAATCTTAGTTCTTCCACTTACTATCTATGTGACTCTGGGCAATCTTGAAGTCTGTCTACAGTTTTTTTGTTTTGTTTTGTTTTGTTTTAAAACCCTTACTTTCCATCTTGGAGTCAATACTGTGTATTTGCTCCAAGGCAGAAGAGTGGTAAGGGTAGGCAATAGGGTCAAGTGACTTACCCAGGGTCACACAGCTGGGGAAGTGTCTAAGGCCAGATTTGAACCTAGGACCTCCTGTGTCTAGGCCTGGCTCTCAATCCACTGCCCCCTCTGTCTACAGTTTTTTTTTAAACCCTTAACTTCTGTGGATTGGCTCATAGGTGGAAGAGTGGTAAGGGTGGGCAATGGGGGTCAAGTGACTTGCCCAGGGTCACACAGCTGGGAAGTGTCTGAGGCAGGATTTGAACCTAGGACCTCCTGTCTCTAGGCCTGACTCTCAATCCACTGAGCTACCCAGCTGCCCCCTTCTGTCTACAGTTTTTGACACTGTTGATCACCCCTTTCTCCTTGATATACATTTCTCTATAAGTTTTAAACAAAAAAATCTTGCCTTCTGGCTTAGAACTAATCATTGGTTCCAAGACAGAAAAGCAGTAAGAGTTAAGCAATTGGGGTTAAATGACTTACCCAGAGTCAAACAAGCTACGAAGTGTCTGAGGTCAAATTTGAACTGGGGGCCTTCCATCTTCAGGTCTAGCATGCTAGTCCCAGAGCCACCTAGCTGCAGCTGTTTCTATAGATTTTTAAAACACCTCCTCTGATTCTCATCCAACCTGTATAAGGGCTTCTTTTCTTTTTTTAAACCCTTACCTTCTGCCTTAGAATCAATACTGTATATTGGTTCAAAGGCAGAAGAGTGATAAGGGCCACGCAATGAGGGTTAAGTGACTTGTCCAGGGTCACACAGCTAGGAAGTGTCTGAGGCCAGATTTGAGCCCAGGACCTCTTGCCTCTGAGCTTGGCTCTCAATCCTCTGAGCCACCCAGCTGTTCCTGAGGGCTCCTTTTTTTTATTTTTATTTTATTTTTATTTTTTTTATACATTTATTAATATTCATTTTTAACCTGATTATGTGCGTCATACCCCTACTTTCCCCTTCACCCCCCGCTCTCCCCTCACCCATGGCTGATGCACATTTCCACTGGTTGTAACATGTATCCTTGTTCAGGGCCCATTTCCATATTGTTGTTAGTTGCATTGGTGTGGTTGTTTCTAGTCCACATCCTCAATCATGTCCACCCCAACCCATGCGTTCAAGCAGTTGCTTTTCTTATATGTTTCCTCTCCTGCAGTCCTTCCTCTGAATGTGGGTATGAGAGCTCCTTTTTGGTCTCCCTTGCAGGATCTTCATCGAGCCATGGTAACCATGGCTATCCCACAAGACTGTCTTGGACTTTCTTTTCTCCCTTTATGCTTTTTTTCTTTTTCTTTAAACCCTCACCTTCTGTCCTGGAATCAATACTATGTATTGGCTCCAAGGCAAAAGAGTGGTAAGGGCTAGGCAATGGGGGTCAAGTGACTTGCCCAGGGTCACACAGCTGGGAAGTGTTTGAGGCCAGATTTGAACCTAGAACATCCTGGCTCTCAATCTACTGAGCCACCCAGCTGTCCACCCCCCCACCTTATGCTTTTTTTCACTTGGTGATCTCATCAGCTCATATGGATCCAATTATCATCTCTTTGCAGATGGTTATCAAATCTGTCTAGCCCTAATCTCTCTCTTGACCATTGGCCTCACATCTCCAACTGCCTATTGTTCATTTCAAGCTAGATATCCCATAGACATCTTAAATTCAAAATATCCAAAACTGAATTAATCTTTCTCCTTTTCCTCTTCTAATTTCCCTATTGCTGTCAAAGGTATTACTATCCTTCCAGCACCAGGGTTTACAATCTGGGTGTTATCCTTACCCTCCCTATCCAATCAGTTGTCAAGTCAGGTTATTTTTACCTTAGTAATTAATATCCAGGAGTGTGCTGGAGTCAGCTTAAGCTGGCCTGCAAGAGCTGACTGATAAATTTTCATTGTGAGTATTTGTACCTTCGATATCCATATACACTATAAATCAGGACTCAACTTACTATGCTGTTGATTGTTTAGATATGATGCAAAAATTTTCTAAATTACTCTTGATTAGAGAAATACTAATCAAAACAACTCTGAGGTATTACCTCATGCCTATTGGTGTAATTGGCCAATATGGCAGTAAAATGATAAATGTTTGAGGGGATGTGGCAAAATTCAGACACTAATGTGTTGCTGGTGGAGTTGTGAACTGATCCATCCATTCTGGAGAATAATTTGGAACTATGCCAATATACCCTTTAGTCCTGTAATACCACTACTAGGTCTGTATCCCAAAGAGATAATAAAAAAAAGTCTTTCCTAGTGCCCCCTAATGCTAGTTCCTTCCCTCTATGACTATCTCTTTTTTATCTTGCATGTAGTTAGAGTTATATTTTGTTTATATATAGTTTACATGGTTTCCCCCACTAGACTATAATCTCCTTGAGGGCAAGGACTGCTCCCCCCCCCATTATTTGTATCCCCAACATTTTAGTCCAGTACCTGGTACCTAATAAATGCTCATTGACTAATTGACTTGGGACAAGTCACTTAATTTTCCCAAAACTTAGTTTCATAGGATCATAGTCTAGAGCTAGAAGACCCCTCAGAATTCATCATATCCAATCCCTTTCCTTCTGCCTAGGACCCCTCTTCCCACTCTGGTAATCTAATCTCTTCTTAGGTCAAGTTCCACTTTAAGGATTCTTTCTCCATTGCTCTTGCTTACAGTATACAATCTCTCCTCTGATCTTTTTTATGGCCATTGTCAGCAATAAATGGATAAACTACAGCACCAATTCCCTTCAATTCCTCTCAGATTTAGAGTTGAACCCCCATTGCCCTCTTTGGCACCTGTTGCTGTTTTTCAATTTTTCAATTCTCATTCATGTCCTATCTTATTGACTAGAAAATAGGACCGTAATGGAAAGTGATTGTCATATATTTCTTTGTCTTTTCCATAGCTCCTTGCACAGTGCCCTGTGCAACACAACAGACACACTGTAAATGTTTATGGAGGATGACGACAATAACAACAATATGACAATGACTTGATGTTAGTCCAAGCTCTTGTCTACAACCCCCCCCCCCCTTCTTGTTTCTGGTGATGTCATGTAAGCAGGAGTTGAGCAATGATGTGCCCAGTGAAGCCAAGCTACTCATTATCCTAGAAACATTCTCTTTTCTTTCCACTTCATCCTTTACACAGATGCCAAAATAATCTTCCTGACCCTAATAATGGTCTGGCCATGTCACTAAGTTGCTTAACAACAGTAGCCTTCCTTTCTGGAATGGAAGACCATATACTATCAGATCTACCTAGGGTTGTTATGGACCTCAGAGACCATTTCATCCAAATCCTTCATTTTACAGATGAGGAAACTGCAGCAAAGGAAGCCTTTCCCCCCAACCCCCATGAGCCTCAGAGATCAAACTTAAACTGGGGTCCTCTGGATCCAGTATCAGTGGTCTTTCTATTAGACATTTAAGATTCTTCTGTGATTCTAACCTAACTTCATAGCCTTAAACTTCCCTCCACTGGCTTTTACCCTTTTTAGGTTCCAGGCAAAATCACTCTCAAACTATTCCTAAACTCATCCTGTTCTCTTCTGCTCCTGTTCATGCACACAGCTTGGAAGGCCTCCCCTCCTTATTCCTATCCATTGAAATCTTTCTCTTCCTTCATGACTCCTCCTTTATGAAAGGACACCTAATCTCCCCAGGCTGAAAGTATTCCTTCCTCCCCATAATTTTCTATAGCCCTCTGTCTGGAATGCCCCTTCTCTTTCACCTTTTTAACTCAACTCATACTTATTGGGGATACATGTATCTCTGTGAAATTCAACACTTACATTTTTCATCTTTGGTGTCCCCAATGGGACCAGCATGAAGCCCTGAACAACATTTTTGGAAATTAGTTAATTTGAATCAACTCACCTAAGTCTGGATAAGGGTTTACTGCTCTCTCTCCCCTGCTGGGCTGGTCTCTGGCCATGCTGAGGAGAGCTGTGGAAGGAGATAGCTAGGTATTGAGTCCCACACCCCCCTTCAGGGAGGTCTGTGTCATCCTTCTAAGATAGACCTTGATGATGCCTTAGAGCAGGTGGTTGGTTGAAAGCCACTGAGTATGACCTCAGAATGGAAGCCCTGGCTGTTTTTTTTTTTTTTTTTGGAAAGAGACCTCAGACTATCTCTCTATGAGTTTTGTCCCTTGGCAGCAATATCTCCATCTCCCGAGAGGGTTCGAAGTTGGGAATATCTTTCCTCCCCCAGGCTAACTTGGTCAGGTTTTAATACTTTCCCACAGGAGAGAGAAAATCTTTCCTGGTGGACAGCTGGTACACTTTTCTTTGCAGTCCTTGTTCTGGCTCCTGCCCTGGGGCTCTATCCCTGGTTTCTGCCCTGACTCTAGCCCTAGCACCTGCACTCAGAGCCTTTGAAAGACAGTGAGACCCAGGTAGGACCTGAGATATCCCAAATTTTCTGATTTCTAAAGTCAAACATAACATTATTCCCAAAATAAAGGAGAGAGAAAGAGAGAGGATGAAGGGAGTAGAAAGAGGCTAAAAAATAAAATACAGATGACATTTTCAAATACCTATGGGGGAAAAACAAGTCTTCTACTTAATAGTGACATAACTATGTAGAATGATTTATCTAAGTATCTCCTATGATGTGTACAACAACCCCATGAGGTAAGAAGGTCAGTCATTGTCCCTATTTGACAGAAGTGAAAATTGAGTTTCAGAGAGAGAAAGTGATTTACTCAAGAGAGCTTCAAAGAAGACTCTGCACATAGACATCACCAGATGGTCAATATCAAAATCAAATTGATTATATAGTTTGTAGCCAAAGGTAGAGAAGCTCTATATAGTCAGTTAAAATAAGACCTGGAACAGATTGTGGTTGAAGTTTTGAGCTCTGGTTGCAAAATTCTTGTTACAGTTAAAGAAAGTAGGGAAAACCATCAGACTGTATAGGTATGACCTAAATAATATTCCTTATGACTATGAAGTGGAAGTGATAAATAAATTTAAGGGATTCAACCTGGTAGACAGAGTGCCTAAAGAACTATGGACAGAGGTTCACAATATTGTACAAGGGGCAGCAACAAAAAATATTTCCACAGGAAAAAAAGAACAAAATGGTTGCCGGATGAGACTTTACAAATAGCTGAGAAAAGAAGGAAAGTAAAAGGGAAAGGAGAAAGGGAAAATTATACCCAGCAAGATGCAGAATTCCAGAGAATACCAAAGAGAGATAAAACAAAAAGTTTTTCTTAAATGAGAAATGCCAAGAAATAGAAGAAAACAATAGAATGGGAAAAGAAATCTCTTCAAAAAAATTGGCTATATTAAGGGAATGTTTCATACAAAAATGGACATCATAAAAGACAAAAATGGTAGGGACTTAACAAAAATAGAAGAGATGAAGGAGAAGTGTCAAGAATACATTAAAGAAATATATAAGAAAGAAATTAATATCATAGATAACCATAGTGGTGCGTTTATTGATCTAGAGCTGGACATCTTGGAAAATGAAGTCAAGTGGGCCTTAGGAAGCACTGCTAACAATGAGGTTAGTGGAGGTGATGGAATTCCAGATGAGTTATTTACTGTCTTAAAAAAGGATGTTGTTAAAATATTGTACTTAGTATGCCAGCAAATTTGGAAAGCTTGGCCACTGTTTTGGAAAAGATCAGTGATGTCCCAGTCTTAAAGAAGGGCAATGCCAAAGAATGTTCAAATTCCTGAACAATTGCTCTCATCTCACACTCCAGTAAGGCTGAGTTTAAGAGTCTTTAAAAGCTAGGCTTTAACAATATGTGAACCAAGATTACCAGAAGAGTAGACTGGTTTTCAAAGAGGCAGAGGAACTAGAGACCAAATTGTCAGCATTCACTAGATTATGGAAAAAATAGGGGAGTTCTAGAAAAGCATCTATTTCTGTTTCTCTGAGTAAACTAAAGCTTTTGACTGTGTGGATCACAACTAAATGTGGCAAGTCCTCAGAGATGAGAGGACCAGATCATCTTACTTGGCTCCTGAGGAACTTGTATGCAGGACAAGAAGCAACCATTAGAACTGAATATAGAATGATTGATTGGTTTAAGATTGGAAAAGGAGTATGACAAGACTGTATATTGTCACAATATTTAACTTACATGTAGAGTACATCACACAAAATGCCAGGCTGAATGAATCAAAACCCAGAATTAAGATTGCCAGGAGAAATATTAACTATCTCAGATATGCAGAGATACCATTCTGATGGGAAAAAGTGAAGAAAAATTAAGAAGCTTTTTGATGAAGGTAAAAGAGGAGAGTATAAAAGCTGGCTTAATGCTTAACATAAAAAGAAATAAAGCTAAGATCTTGGCAACTGATCCCATAACTTCCTGGAAAATAGAGGGAGAAGAAATGGAAGCAGTGTCAGATTTTATATTGTACTTGAAGATCGTTGTAGACAGCAATGCAGTCATGAAATGAAAAGACATTTGCTTCTTGGAAGGAACGCTATGCTAAATCTGGACTGCATACTTAAAGAGCAGAGACATTGCCTTGCTGACAAACGTCCATATAGTCAAAGCTATGATTTTTCCAGTAGCTACTATTTTTCCAGGCTGTGAAAACTGGACTATAAGGAAAGCTGAGTGCTGCAGAATTGATGCTTTTGAATTATGGTGTTGGAGAAAACTTTTGAGAGTCTTTTGGATATCAAGGAAATCAAATCAGTCAAGATGTAAAGAAATTCATTTGGACTCTTCACCATAAATTTAAATACTTGAAGCTGAAACTTAAACATGGAGTGGAAATTATAGAGAGTTCAGTATGAAGAACTACACCTTAAAAATTAGAAATATCTGAAAATAGCATATTTTGAGATGGTGATATGGAGATGGAAGTGTTTCAATAGAGGCTAGAGGTCTTTCTGCTTTACCATACTTATGGAGTGTCCTGTCTTCTACAGGAAACCTTCCTAATTCCTCTTGTGACAGAAACTGTCTGGGGCTCTATTGATAGTTCATGATGCGAATCATAGCCATCAATGAGCCAGGGATATCACAAAATCCATTTGTTACACTCAGATCATAGACTCATTGTATACAAAAAATCAATGAACCTGAGCAGGAGGTTATACTTACACAAGTAGAATGAGTAGAATGGAATTTACAGAAAGCAGTTAGGGGAAGGTAATGACTTACACATCAAAGAAGAGATGGCAGAAGAGAAGATCTGTATAAGGGAAAACTCAGTAAGCTATAAGTATGGATCTCTAACTGTAAATTTACAGACAGTGAACTAGAACTAACCAGTTAACTCAGGGACAATAATCTGATGTCTCAGCCTGACTTTGCAGCCTCTAGCTAATTATAGGACCAGTTCATCTTAAGACAATGGAGGTAAGAAAGTTAAATCAGAAATTCTCTTATCATTTTCTGAAGTCTAAAGTCTTTCCTCTGTTATAACCACTTAATCTTGAGCACAGCTTGTTTGTACACAATTGTTTGCATGTTGTCTCCCCCATTAGATTATGAAAACCTTGAGGGGAGGGACTAGCTTTTGTTTCTTTGTGTAGCCCAGTGCCTATCTGGTAGACACTTAATAACTGTTTATTGACTGACTGATTGTCTAACTATAAGTTCTGATTTTATCTCTTCAAATAGAACTTTAAAATATTACTGGGTAGTGACTCTGATTTCTCCTTTTCTCCTCTTCTTGTCACTTAGCACAGGGTGTAAAATATTACTCAGTAAAGATTTGTTGACTTGGACTACAGGTAGCTCTGAGGGGTCTATCAGATAGTTTGCTGGTTGGTCTCTTGTGGTTTTAATGTTTATACTATAATGGTATCCATACCTCTATTTGGACGAGCGAATGATTCCTTTGGTATTGAGTTAAAATCTTGGTACTCTATTAGGGAACTGTATTAGGGTGGTTTTCTTAATCAAAAGCAATACTAGTCATAGTATCCTAGATTATGCCAGTGGGAAGGGCAGATTATTGAGTTGAACCTACTCATTCTTTAGAGGAAAACAAATCCCCAAGAGGGAACCCAAGGTTGGTTAATGAAAAAACTGGGCTTAGAACCAAGAATTTCTAAGTCACAATCCCATGGTCAGAAGAAATCTAAATATCAATAGTGAATTCTATGGGGGCAGCTAGGTGGTTCAGTAGATTGAGAGACAGGCCTGGAGACAGAATATCCTGGGTTCAAATTTGGTCTCAGATACTTTCTATCAGTGTGACCTTGGGCAAATTACTTAACCTTTATTGCTTAACCTTTACCATTTTTTCTGCCTTGAAACCAATAAACTGTATTGATTCTAAGAAGGAAGGTAAAGGTTTAAAAAATAGTGAATTTACTTGACTGCCAAGATGGAAGGAGCTAGCATTTTAATTGTTACCCCAAACTAGAACATATTCCCAAGGCTTAGCACTCTGCTTTTGTTTCAGGCATATATCTAATTAAAAATTTTATTATTGACTAGGATGCTCCCTAACATCTAAGGGTATAGCTCTCACTAATTCCATCTTTCTTTGTGGTTCAACTGTATTCACGGGAACCCAGTATTTACTGAAAGATATTGGAATGGAGATTATGAATAATCCAAAAGCACTCTTCAAATATTAGTTGATCACTGTCATCGATGGTCTTAAAAATAATCATATAAGGGGCAGCTAGGTAGCTCAGTGGATTGAGAGCTAGGCCTAGAGACGGGAGGTCCTAGGTTCAAATCCGGCCTCAGACACTTCCCAGCTGTGTGACCCTGGGCAAGTCACTTGACCCCCATTGCCTACCCTTACCAACTCTTCCACCTATAAGTCAATACACAGAAGTTAAGGGTTTAAAATTAAAAAAACCTATAAAAATAATCATATACTTAAGTAGTCAAAGAAATATCATGCACAAATGATATTCAATTTATTTTGCTTGGCGTCAGAGGTCAGAACTAAGACAATGGGTGAAAACTATAAGAAGTTCAGTGTAAAGAAGCATATCCTAGGAATCAGAACTATTTCAAAAGAACTTTTTGTTAGGATTGTTGCAAAAATTCATGTTGTGGGGTGGGATTTTGACTAGATGGCTTCTTGAGTCCTTTCTGATTTTAAAATGCTGTGATTCTAATCACTCTCAGTCTGGAATTGACTTAGAGAAATATTGCTGATTGCCTTTTCACTACTCTCTTTTTTAAGTCTTAACCAATGTCTCTAGTACCATCCTAATCAAAAAGTGTTTACTAAATAAATATTTTCTAGGTATAGGAATCTCTGCAATGGGATGAAGATACAAAGAAGTATAAGACCTTTATAATTTCACTTGAGATACAGGATATATCTATATCTATATATCTTCCTATATCGATATCTATATCTATATAAAGAGGTAACTGACCATATAAAGTGGTATGCCAAGACAGGTCTCTTCCAGTTCTAAGTCTATAATGCTAAATTCCTTTGATACCATGATCCTATATTATTAGAAGATGAGAAGAGAAGAAGGCCTGTACCATCTGGAATTGTCAGTGAAGGCTTTTGGGGGAAGATAGAACCTTCAAGGATGGGAAACACCTATACAAATTATGGGAAGGGAAGAGTAGTTCCAAGGTGGTGAGGCTGGAATGCAGGTATAATGTTCCAGCAGTAACAATACTTGGAACAGTAGCTGAAGGAAAAGGTTAATATAGTGAAGTATTGGGAGATAAGGTTGGGGAGAGGAGTAGGCTGGATCAGAGTGCAGAGGGTCTTGGATACCAAGACAGGGAATCTAGGGCAGCTCCTCATCCATTTTAGCATGCTAGACTTAGAATCAGTTAGATCCAGGCTAAAATCCTCAAGTTCCTCTGATTCTACTGGTATGACCAGAGATGAGTCACTTAACCTCTACAGAACTCAGTTTACCTATCTATAAAAAGAGAAGGTTGGTTTTAATAATATATCCCTCCTAGCTTTGAAATTTTATTATCTAAGATACTATTGGCTTGGACATTGTACCCTCAAATTATAGAAGTGTTTCAGGCAAACTGTAAGCAGGGAAATTCCTTTGCTTCCTTCTATCCTTGGGACTCCTAATCCAAAGCATCTGATAACTCCTATAACACCCTGAGATAATTATCCTCCTTGGATTGTCCTTTAGATTTGAGATGGACAGAGAGATACATCTCCTTGATACCAACAAGTAGTATCTCAGACATCCATCTGCTTTCTAAACTATGAGGGTCACCCCCTATGTCTTCAGGCAAACCTTCCCCACCTGTGCCTCAGTGCACACCACTCTAGAGTCACATCTTAACTGTGGCACAGAGTCACGTATTCACTGTTGTAAAGAGTATAAAGACCCAAGAATTGATGTCATCTGGGGTACAACTTTCCATCTATGCCGTCCTCCCAGGAGGCAGCTCTCCAAATATGCTGTCCTCCTGGCCAGATTCAGCACTACCTTCTAAATTAATAAATTTCTCTTTTTATTTTTAAGCTAAGTTTCAGTCCTACATCCTTGCAAAAGGTACCCTTTTCAGAACCCCCAGGGGTTTACCTTAAGCCCCCCACAACACTATGACTAGTACTGTTTTTGATGAGCTACCATTTTATCTCTCCATAGTTTAGTATTACTGATCTCATGAAAGCCATCTGATAGTATTTTCTTTTTCAATTATTGAAAAAAATTTGTGCAGCATAGATACTAACTGTTCTTTAAACAGTTGATAGATTTAACTTGTAAATTTATCTAGACAAGGGTTTTTCCCCCTTTGGCAGTTCCTTTATGGCCTGTTTAATTTTTAGTTCTAAAATGTAATGTTATCTGTGTTTTAATGTATTTTTATTTATTTTGCTAGCTATTTTCCAGTTACATTTTAATCTGGATCAGGACCCACTCAAATGTTGCAGCTGGTTGGCTAGTTTATTTCACATCTCTCCTTGTAAGAGGATAGAGCGCTGATTATGGATGGTTGGAACCTCACTTGTTTTATCTGGAAAATGGGAATAATTATAGTGCCTGCCCCTCAGGGTTGTCGTGAGGATCAAATAATGTGAGATAATCCTTAAAGCATTATGTCATTGTTAGCTCTAATTGTTATTTTCTTGGCCCCAACATGAATGAACTTTTTGATCTTAAGGAAGTCATTCTTTTCACTCTTAGCTTTGCTCTATTTCCTCAATTGTATAATAGGGATAATAACACTCTCTATTGCCAGGAAGGTGCTTTGTAAACCTTAAAGCATTATTACAGAAATGTGACTGATTTGTCATGTTCCTCCCCATAGCCACCTGCCTTTATCCTTGGATTCCCAGTCTTAACTCTGCTGCTTTTATCTTGGACAGGAAACATATCACTTGGAGAACAGCCGAGATAACCTTCCAGTCTATTTGGAGAGCTAAAGAGAATTTCAAATGGCCCAGTCATGCCAGTTAGGCCCTTCTAGGTATCCTTAGATACATGAGAAGAGATTTTCTCTTCTCTGTCAGCTTCTCCCTGGCATCTCTGAACGGCCTGATAATCTTTCATTTGCTGCTCAGCATTATTCTTTTTCAGGTAGAATCCTTCTTTAACTAATCTATTAGGGCACCATCCTTGGGCATCCTGGAAGCCTTCTGGAACTGCTCAACTCTCTCATCTCTCAGAAAACCTGAAATCATGGCCTCAGGCACTTCCTATCTGTGTGACTCTGGAAAAGTCACTTAGTCCCTCACCATTTTTCCACCACAGTATTAATTTTTTTTTTTAACCCTTGTACTTCGGTGTATTGTCTCATAGGTGGAAGATTGGTAAGGGTGGGCAAGGGGGGTCAAGTGACTTGCCCAGGGTCACACAACTGGGAAGTGGCTGAGGCCGGGTTTGAACCTAGGACCTCCTGTCTCTAGGCCTGACTCTCACTCCACTGAGCTACCCAGCTGCCCCCA
>NC_058131.1:337055644-337122383 GCF_016433145.1 Gracilinanus agilis | reverse complement strand
AGAGAGAGAGAGAGAGAGAGAGAGAGAGAGAGAGAGAGAGAGAGAGAGAGAGAGAGAGAGAGAGAGAGAGAGAGAGAGAGAGAGAAACCTTTGGAACATTGCATATTTAATGCCAGATTTTTAAAATGTATTGATCAAATGTTTTAACCCTTTCAAAAAATTTTTTTTGTTTTAAAGGATAACTCTCTGGAAGGGAAGAAAGCAGAGACACATTGAAAAATATAGGTGCTATAAAAATGAAAGTCACCAACAAAAACCTTTTTGTTTTTTAGAAAAAAAGTAAATTTTTTCCCTCTTACTCCTCACAATCATGTTTCAGATTTTGACTCTATGTAGATTCAGAGTGGCTCATTACTATTCACTACCTCTCTCCCCCACCTCTTGACTAGTGTCTCTCCTACTTGTGGCCACTTCCTTTTGAATTCAGGGCTTGGAGAAAGCACTTTGGTCTCTTCCTGATTGCCCTTCCATTCTACATTTCCTTTTAGCACATTTGGTTCAGATTATTCAAATTACAGAATCATAGAACTTTATAGTAAATAATCACCTCATCCCCACTAAAACATATCCTGTTAGAACCTGACAAGGAACTATCTAACCTCTGCTTGATACCTTCCAGTGAGAGGAACCCACTATCTTCCAAGGAAACCTACTCCACTTACCAATAACTCTAATTGTTAGGAAGTTTTTCCCTTCCTCAATTCGCAATTGACTTCCTTGAAACTTCTACCCATTGCTCCTACTTGTGCCCTCTTGAGTAGAACAGACCAAGTCTCATTCCTCTGCCATAAAACACTTAAAATACTAGAAGACATCTAGTCTCTCTTAGATCTTTTCTCTAGTGCAAATATTCCCAGCTCCTTCAAACCTTCTTTCTGTGAAATTTATTCAAAGTCATGCACTGCATTATTTGCTTCTCTCTAGCTTATTAATGTCTTTCTTTTAAAAATATTATTTATTCAGTTTAAACATTAATTGTAAAAATTTGATTTCCAAATTCTCTCCCTCCCTTCAGCCTTTCCCTTACCCCTTGAGAAGGCAAGCAATATGATATCAATTATACATGTGAACTCATGCAAAACATATTTCCATATTAGCCATACTACAAAAAAAACAAGAAAAATAAAGTGAAAAAAGTTTACTTTAATCTGCATTCAGAATTCATCAGTTCTCTCTCTGGAAGTGGATAACATTTTTCATCATCAGTCTTTAGGAATTGTATTAGACATTGTCTTGATCAGAGTAGCTAAGTCTTTCACAGTTAACCATCATTACAATATTGTTGTTACTATGTACAGTGTTCTCCTGGTTCTGCTCACTTCACTTTACATGTCTCCCCAGGTTTTTCTGAAATGATCCCACTTATCATTTCTTATAGCACAATAGTATTTCTATCACTATCATATACCACAACTTATTCATCCATTTACTGACTGATGGCCATTCTTTTAATTTCTAGTTCTTTGCCACCACAAAGAGAGTTTAGAAATGTATATAATAATGTTATTATTATATATTTATTTAGAAATATATATATTTCCCTTTTCTCTGATTTCATTGGGATACAAACTTAATAGTGCTATTACTTGGATAAAGTATTAATAGTTTGATAGGCTTTTGGGTATGGTTCCAAATTGTTACCCAGAATGGTTGGATCAGTTCACAACTCCACCAATAGGGCATTAGTGTCTCAAATTTTCCACATTCAATGTCCTTCTTAAACTGTAATAGCCTTATTGGAACCCCAAATTTCAGCTGTAGTCTGAGTAGGGCAGAACACAGAGTGATTATCACCTTCTAATTATTGAAAGCTATGACTCTAAATCCAAAACATAAAGAAAAAAAGAGAGAATTGCCTGTGTTTTTTCTCATAATTTCAGCTAGGAACCTACTGTCCTTATTTTTTGGGACCTTCTTGTTACAATATCCTGATTCATCCCCAATTTATTTTTTTGAGCCAACAAGCGAGGTTGGAGATAGGTGTTACAATTTATTAAGATGCTTTCTCATCTCACCTTTCTTTTAATTTGGTATTGGTTTTGATTTTTATTATAAAAAGTATGTTAGCAACTGATTTAGAAATGACTCCCTTGTCTGTGACAATTATTTTGTGTCAATTAAAGATACAGTAAGTTTTGTTTGTTTTCATTGTTATTTGGTGCTTTTTATGTCCAGCACCTCATGATTTTCTTACTGAGGTAAGTATTCATGACATGTGGGCATGAGGGTTCAGAGTGTTCTATGAGTCTCTGGCCTCTCATTTCTTAATCTTGAACCAAAATTTCCAAATTCCATTTTGGTTGTCTTCCCTGAATTTACCCTCGAGTTGAAGCCACCAAATTCCAAAATATAACTTGACTTGTCTCGGAATCTCCTGTCAGATTCTTGGTAGATTTTCTCTACTTTGTTATCCATGACAGATGTTAGCAGGTAAGCTACAATTTGTTTCATAGTAGTCCTTTGGCTTTTGCTCACCCATGAGGCTGGAAGGGCAAGATCATAATGTCATTTCTAATGAACAACATTTTTTATTACCAATGGGAACACAGTGAAGCTCCAATTTCCTTGTGTCTTGTGGTTTTGTTTAGGGTGGGAATATACATATTGATGTGTTCTCTTCTACTGGTAGGATATTAACTCATTGGTACTGGAAAAGAACTTCACAAATATCAACAATTAGATTAATGCTTACAGATCATCTTAAAGTGGTGATTTTTGGTTCACATTTTTAGACCATTCTGTCATTATTGCAGCAGACTCAAAAGAAGTCTAAACAGGGTTCAGGGCTATGTTGTGCTGTTGTCCTTTTTTTCATGGGTGCCAATTGCCCATTGTCACTTGGTCCCCAACACTCTGATCCTGAACCCTTAAATCTTTGGCTAGGAAGGTCTTCTGAAAGTATGTCACCCTATCATTAAGACTAACAACCTTTGGGTTTGGGTGCTAAAAACCTTTCCAAGCAGAAAGCTGGAGAAATTTTTAATAGCAAGCATCTCTGATAAAGGTCTTAATTATCAAATATATAGAGAATTGGCTCAAATTTTTAAGAAGATAAGACATTTCCCAGTTGATAAATGATCAAAGAATGTGAAGGGGCAGTTTTCAGATGAAGAAATCAAAAGCTATCTATAGGAGGAAGACTTAGTGGGGTTTGTGAGTTGTAAAGTACTATATAAACATCAGTTCCTAGAGGCCTAAAGGAGTTCATAGAAGGGTATAATGTGGGAAAAGTGGGCATATCTGATCCATGAAAGGGTCTGCCAAAAGCTTGGTTCCTTGGGATATGGGTGATAGGAGGAAGAATTCAGGGAGAAGGGATCCAGTTCAAAAGTTGGCATTTGTGTAGTGCTTTAAGTTTTCAAAAAATGCTTTACATAAACTCTCTCATTTGCATTTTATAACAATCCTCTTGAGATAGAACCTATAGAAACTATATTTTGCATGGTCCAGATCTGTCATTTCAACAGTGCATGGAGCTACCCAGTGAGGAATCCCATTTCCCACCTCACAATCCTCATACATAGTACAGAATGTTGTTTGGGTCATTGAGAGGTTGAGCTGCTCAGGGTCATACAAACACACTATGAGTCATAGAGAGAACTCAGGTCATCCTGACTCTTAGGATAGCTCTCTATCCATTAAGAATGATGCCTTTCTCTATAGACTTTATTAGTGTGTTGGGGACAAATCAGTGAGTGAGTCTCCCAAATCCCACCTGCCACCTCAACCCCAGCATCACAACACTGGGTCATTTCTGAGAAGCCATGTATGTTTTGGCTCAGTGCTAAAAGGCTTGGGGTTTTGGGATGATGCCAGGCCTTTTTTGTGACTGGCACAAGTTTACAGGAATATACTGCCTCCCTCCTCTTCACTTACAAACTTCTCAAAGGCCACAGCTGACAAGATTTTGTTCCTTGCTATTGCAAAGCAGAAGGGAATATACATACCATCTTTCATAATTTCTTTAGGCTTTCAGAAGACTTTGAGAGGACCTGATAGTCACACCACTTGCCAGACCCCAAGTTGGTTCAGGAATGCATCAATCTCCTAAACTGGAATATATTACTTCTTGTTCATATCAGTTGCAAAACAGGGTTTCAGACTTCTCTTAGGATATAGCAATACTGCAGATTTATGTTGAGGGCTTTGCTAAAATCTAGATGGTTGACTTTGACCCTTCTAATCTCCTGCCTTCATCAATAGATTTCATTGTTACTCTCTAGGACTCATTATTCCTCAATGGTTAGCAGACTGGCCCCCACTTCAAATCTCTTCACTCCTGTGATGCTACAATCCCCCAAATGACTAAGAACAAACTCTCCCTCTCCAAGTCCATTTGCCTAGTCCCTTGTTCTCATCCATCTCAACTCTGCCCCACTAAAGTCAGATTTAGCTCTTCCTTCCACTGTGTCCTCTGGAATGCCAGCGTCATAATTAATAGACTTCCTCTCATCTTACATAACATCTTTTGCCTCTTCTGTCTTTTGCCACTCATTTAGACCTGGTTCCCTGTGAATGATATTGTATCCTTGGCTACCTTTTGCAGTCCTGACTGAATTTTCACTCTTACCTCTAAACTTTCTGGTCATAATTGAGGAGTTCAAATTCTCCTTGAAGGAATAAAAAGCATTCATTAAGTGCTTGCTATGTGTGAAGAGTCAGCTCTACAAAAAGAAGTGGAGACAACTGATCTCAAGGAATTCACATTCTAAAGAAGGAGACAACATATATAAGAACTGTTTCCCATTGCTGTATTCAGTCTTCTACTATTATCACTCAGTAACCTCTCCCCCTCTGAGGTTCATCAATTCAAATTTATCACCCAAACAAGATTTTTGTAGCTGTTGTCTACCAATTTCTAGGCCTTCTTTCTTAATGAGTTCATTGGTTCATGGATTTTCTCTCTATCCCTATGCCTTCCCTCATTCTAGAGAATTTCAACATTCAAGGGGATGTTCTCTCACATACTTTAACCTACTAGTTCTTTAATCTTTTCATCTCCTTTGATCTATGCCTGCTCTCTACCTCTACCAAATGCAGGGATTATCATTCCCTTGATCTTAACATTGCTCTCTTCTTTTTTTCCTCCATAAGTTGTGGGGTGGAATTCTTTCTGGAATTTCCTTTATATGGTGGGGAAAGTGTTCCTCTCTGGACCTTGACAGAAATATCTGCTGTTTACACAGGGCTATTAAAGTAGGCAGTCTTCCACATAAGCCCATGTCAGGAATTCAAAACCTTAGTTGCTGTTCTCCTTTGTTTCTTTGCCTGAGTGTAGGTGACTGAAAATGGATCTGGAGGGAGACATTTTTTAGCCTTGGAAACGAATTGGTGAATTTGAGAGGTGGAGAAACCTTGACCTCTCAAAATGGTGCCAGCTACAATGCAAAAGGTGTCCCTTACAGTCATGAGAATACTTCTCAGAGTAGAAGACAACTACTAGTAGGAGTATAGCCTCTAGTCTGTCTTATCTGAGAACATGAATTCTAAGGGAGTTTAGATAGTGAAGCATGAAAATGAAGTCGAAATGCATACTCAACATTTCCCACTAAATCCTTTATGTTTTACTATTTTAAGTAGGAATCTTCTTGGGAAGTTGAGGGTAATATAATAATAAGTTTTGCTTCATATTTAAGTTTTCATCAACATGTCCTTTCAAATATTTTATATTTTAGACATTTCTTTTTTGAGTGGGTAAAAAGTAACTGTCTTGTAGTAGACCTACACTGCACATTGGGAATCTTTCTATTTCCCCTTTTGGGGAGATCTTGGACATAAGCCAAACCTAAGATTTATTTGCTTCTTCCCAAGGTTCTGAGGTGAGGGTACACAGACCCAGAGAATGTGAGAAAAAAAGGGCATGAATCCTCACTTTAGGTCCCAATATCTTTCAGAACCTGTCAAGAGGTAGTATTAAAATCTATATGACCATTCTCTCTAGTTTCCTAAACTGCCTCCAGAAAAGGGAATAAATACATATAGACACATTTATACACATATATTAATATACATTTATTTATATCTACATAGAAATATATGCATATTTAATGAAGATAAATTTGCTAAGAGCAGTAATTGCCTTGTCTTAAGAAATTAGTCTAGGGGGCAGCTGGGTGGCTCAATGGATTGAGAACCAGGCCCAGAGACAGGAGGTCTTGGGTTCATATCTGGCCTAAGACACTTAATAGCTATGTGGCCCCAGGAAAGTCACTTAACCCCCATTGTCTAGCCCTTACCACTCATTCTTCTGCCTTAGAACCAATACACAGTATTGGTTCTAAAATGGAAGGTAAGGGTTAAAAAAAAAGAACTTAATCTAGTGGCCTACAGGGTAATCTAGACCTTCCTGAGAAAGGGGATTGAGTACATAGTTACTGCTGAGCCATATTTCTGTCCCGAAGGGCCCATCATAGCTAATAATGTACAAATGCTAGAAATCTATTCCTGGAAGTCCTTACACTCCAGAAACTCTTTCCATGGCCAAAGCATTGGGTATTTGGTCAATCTAGGAAATAGAAGTAGTCTGACTCTGAGTAAAGACCAAGGAGAGGAATCAAATCTTTCCCCAGAATGATCATAGATCATATATACCTATGTATGTGTGTATATATGCACATAGTTTTATGCATACATATATGTATACATGCATACACATGCTCTCTCTACACACACATATATACATATATATACATATATATGCTATGTTTCTGCTAAGTCACTTGTGTGACTTTGTCACACTTTTCAGAGGCTTCTCTGGACCAAACTCCTCTTAAAATAAAAGGGTTGAACTAAATGATCTCTAAGATTCCATCTAGTTTGGATTATATGATCACTCTTTGGAAATCATGTATAAAATGTAGGCAGTAGAAGGTTAAATTATTTCTAGGGTCCTTCCAGCTCTCAAGTCTTGTGGTATTTCTTATCTTCTTCTGAGGTATGGACTTTTCCCTTTTCAAAAGTTGTGATGGATATTTTCTTCCTAGCTGCTCTACTTCTTTTATGGTATGAATTTTTATTTCAAGATCATGTATTCATTTGGAAGTAATTGTGATGTAACAATGCGAGGTCAATTCACTTCATCAATCAATTGCTTTCATCCCACTTAAAATAAATGCCAAAATGCTGTAGCCTAATGCTTTTCTCAGCTAAGAATAATCAGTGAGAGGTGTGAACAACATCCAGACAAATCCTTGTTGAATTAATCAAGCAATCAAAGACTTTAGTCTCTGTGAAAAGTCCTTGAACAGTTGAGAAGTTACTGAATGTAAGGGAGTGATGCTTTAGCACTTTCCCCATGAAATTAGCCCCCCACCCATCTCTGAGATGCCTAACTCAGTCTTGGGGGAAACAACTGGGTATGCTGCCATTCCTGACCACCCAATTATAAGAGCTTGGAGGAGATAGCTCAGCCCAGAAGCCTGGTAACTATAGTAGCCAGGAGTATGAACTAGCCAAGCAAGTTAATACCTTTGTAGTATCAATGGATTGAGATCTCAGAAGCCAGCTAAATTGATTTCTTACGTTAGTTTTAAATTTTTTCTTGCCAGTCTATGATAAACCTTTCCTTATACAACCTCTACTAAATAGCAATCTGAATCCACTCAAGCCTTAAGAATCAAAAGCCTTTATTGAAGAGAAGGTTGTAGTTATAGTATTTGTGGAGCCTTTCAAGGATCTTCTAGCATCCAAAAGAACCAGTATAAACTCTTGACATTAGCAAGCGTTTTGAGAGAAGATGGAAATGATTTTAATGAAAAAGTTTACCATAGGCTATGCAATTTTTTCTTAATAGACACAATGAGATATATGTGGTTCCATAGGTAAAATGAACCCCTACAGCAAATAAAGAAAATTATGCTACTAAAAAAAGCCCCTGGAAATTGAGTAGCACTGTAGAGGAAGTCTACTGGTCTTAACTGAGGAAACTTGGTCACAGTCTGTGTGTCATCTTTAAAAGAGTAAGCCAATTTGGAATGTTAAAATGTGAACATCTGGAATCTTTTGGTTGGAAACCAACCAAGGGAGTTTCTTTTGTTAAAGGATAAGAGTTGAAGCTTCTTGAGGCAATATAACATACTAGATAGAATAACCATGGCACATATATATGTGTGTGTGTGTGTGTGTGTTATATGTTAGATATATGTATGTGTTATGTTAGATATGTTAGATATATATGTATGTTAAATGGGGATATATGTGTGTGTATATATATATATACTATGCCACAAATGATAAACCAATAAATGATAGATTGATAATAGATAAAAGAAAGATGATAAGTGAGATAGATAGATGGAGGGATGGAAGGTTAGAGGTCATTTAAGTCAAAGTCCCTCACTTTTTAGATAAGGAAACTGAGGCCTAGAGAGGGGAAATGACTTGCCTGTGGTCACACAGTCAGACAACGAACATTGATTAAGCTCTTACCATATGTTAGGCATTGTGCTAAGTCCCAGAGCCATAAAGAATGACAAAATGATCCTAGTCTAAAGGAGCTCATGTTTGAATGGGGAAGACAACAAGTACATAATTAGGTATATACCTGATACATTCAAAGTAAATGGAAGATGATCTTAGAGGGGAAAGCACTAGCAGCTGGGAAGGCCAGGACAGTTTTCCTGCAGAAGTTGGGATTTGAGTTGAATATTTAAAGAAGCTGGGAATTCTGAGAAGTAGATATTTGGAGGGGAGCTTTCTAGGCTTGGAGGCAACTAATACAAAGGCATAGAGATAGCATATGTGGCATGGGGTGCTAGTAATAAATAAGTCAAGGTAGCTAGATGACAGAGAATATAGAGGGGAGTAAAATATAAGAAGATTGGAAAGCTAGGAAGGAGCTGATGTTTTAAATGCCCAAGAATGGAATTTACATTTGATCCTGGAGGAAATAGGGAGCCATTCATTTATTTACTAGTTTATTAGGGATGGGAGGGATATGACTTAGGCAGACCAAAGTATTACAAAATTCACTTTGGCACAGAAAGTAAATAGCAGAACTATAATTTTAACTCATTTTGTACATTCAACTTCAACCTGCTTGATATTATTTTGTGCTGTCTCTTTGCCAGTCCCATCTTTCCATCTAGCACTGCCTCTCCCCAGGGAGACATTGGCCTTCCCTTCTTACCCAAAGAAAGACATTGATATAGGGCAGTGATGGGCAAACTACCACCCACAGGCCAGGTGTGGCCCCCTGAAATGTTCTATCCAGCCGGGCTACATTATTCCTAATCTGACAAATACAATGAGTAGGATCCGATACAATGAAACTTCGAAAGAGTTGCCTAAGAAACAGACTGACAGATGAGCATTTCCTTTTCTTTGGCCCCCTCTTTAAAAAGTTTGCCCATCACTGGTATAGGGTAATCCAATGGATCAGACATCAAAAAAACAACTGCTATTTTGTCTTGGTTAGATTGATTGGGCCAAGTGCTTGGAAAGACACGACTGTGGTATCCCAGTCAATTTGTATTTCACCACTTTCAGAAAATGTGATTTTTTCATTGTAGGTTATGCTTCTACCCAACCTAATTTGGTGACCCTTCAGTGACTTAGGAGATGATCTTTGCTGCTTGTTGTGATCCACACATTCTTATTTAATGTGGTCAACCACATGGCTGGACCTTTCACATCTTGGTAGGACCCAACCAAAATTGTGCTGGTTGGCTCTGCCTTCAGGAGCTATGCATTGCTTCCATCCTATGATTAGGCATTAACAGTACTGGGAAACCCAGTAATGAATAAGTATTTACTTTGTCTAACTATGTATTTAGCTTTGTCTAGACTTTGTAAAGGGATACGAAAGAAGCAAAAGATTTGGTCTCTGCTCTCAACAAGTACATAATCTAGTCAGGAAGGTAGCAGGCAAATAACTGTAATAATAACAGTCCACATTTTTATCACACTTAAAGGCTTAGAACATACTTTTTCACAGGACAGCCCCAGGCCCCCCCACCCCGCCCACCCCCGAGGCAGGCAGTACAAGTATTAATATCCCTATTTCATAGAGGACTTAGTTGAGCCTTAGGATGATAAGGAATTCACTAGGAAGTAAAGCAGCAGAAGCTTGAACCTTTCAGGGGTGACATCTTGAGACAGAAGAACTGAGAGCTAGAAGAGACCCTCTAGCTTGAGTTCATCTAGTCCAGAGCTCCAGAGAAAGGAAATGATTTGCCACTAATACAAATCATAAGGAAGAGAAGTAGAATTCAAACTCAAATCTTTTGTTTTCTTAAACTCATGTCGTTGTAGTTATTTTTTCCCTACTACATGTATGCCTCCTTTTATCACACTTTCCTTTATTGTGTTTCATAGGTATTATGTTTTGTTTTGTTTTTCAACAAATTGAAGGTTTGTGGCAACTTTCTGTCACTCAAATCTATTGGCACCATTTTTTCAATAGCATGTACTCACATTGTGTCTCTGTTTCACAACTGAGTAATTTTCACAATATCTCAAACTTTAAAAATATTGTATCTGTTATAGTGATTGGTGATCAGGGGTCTTTCTGGAAATTGAGCTGGGCCTGGAAGGATGGTTGGTATTTAAATTTTAGGTCAAATCCAGGGAGGACCTTCTCTAGGAGGAGAGTAGCAAAAGGAAATAGATTCTAGTATATAGCCTACCCCACCCCCTCCCCTCTTCCTTTAAAGAAATTAATAAATACCCTCAGGGTCAGATCCTGAACACACTCTAAGGCAGTTTGAGGCCTATGTATTTTGATGTCACTATCATAGTTCTTTTGGGGTACTATGAACTGTGCCAATATAAGATGCTGAACTTAATCAATGTGTGTGTTCTGACTGTTTTCCCAACCAGCTGTTTGTCCATCTCTCACCCTGTCTTGGGCTTTCCTATTCCCTGAGATATAACAATCTTGATATTAGATCAATTAATAACCCAATAATGGCCCCTCAGTGTACCAATAAAAGGAAGAGTGGATCGATGCAGTAAATTTCATTGTTGCCTTATTTTAAGAAATTGTCACAGCCATCCCAGCCTTTAGCAACCACCATCCTGAGTGATCAGCAGCCATCAATATTGGGGAAAATCCTTGCTGAAGACTTTAATAATGGTTAGCATTTTTAGCAATTAGGTATTTTAAAAATGAAGGTATAAACCCTTTTTTAGACATAATACTGTTACATACTTAATAGACTATAGTATAGTATAAACATAACTTTTATATGCATTGGAAAACCAAAAAATTCACATGACTCACTTTATTGTCATATTTGCTTTATTGTGATGGTCTGGAACCAAACCCTCAATATCTGAGGCATGCCTGTATATTATACTGCTAGTCCCCATAATTATTTCCATTTTCTGTTCCTTAGTTTTCCCTAAGTATGGGGTTGGGGGAGGATTGGGGGAGATGATCTTTAGGGGCCTTTCTAGCTCTATTGTCTATGATTATTTGGTGTGAACAGCTGGAGATAATTTAGTGCTAGATTGAATAATACCCACTCTAAGTGGAGCAAGAGTTGAGAGAAGAATGGAGGAGTGAACTTTGAGGGATGACTTCCTGATGGAGACAGGAATCGAACAGAACCTGGAAAGATGGTTGGTATTTGAACTGTAGGGGAATGCAGGGAGGACTTTCTAGGGAAGGGTAGGAAAAGGAAATAGATCCCAATATATAGCCTATCCCACCTTCCTTTTAAAAAAATTAATAAATACTCCCAGGGACAGTTTGAAGCCTATGTATTTTGTAAATAAGACCACTAATGTTGGAACCAGTCCTTGTAGGTAAGGAATTTGCCAAACCATGAAGCCTTTCACAGAGGAATTGAGTTCTGAAAAACCAGATGGAAAGAGAAGCCCATAGCCAGAGGGATCCTCAGTTGACTGTAAGCTTCAAATTTACATTCCTGAGTTTGAACCTGGAAGCTATTAGCAGCTATTGGCTTTAGAAGTGGAGCACCACTAAATTTAGGACAAAGGGATTTAGAGCTGGTTTTTAGAAATCAACTAGTCCAACCTCCTTCTTTATACAGAGCAGAAAGCTGAGAACCACAGAGAGCCCAAGTGATTCATTTACCCAAAGTCTCACAGTTAGAAAGTAAGATTCAAACCCAGGTTCTTGGACCCCTGATCTATTGAAGCATTAATTGCTATGCTTTCTCAGAGTGAAAAGACCAGCATTTGAGCCTTAGCTCTTCTGTGGAGAGAATTTTTGCTACTTGAGCCTCAGTTTCCTATTCTCTAAAATTAGGGAGTTGGGCCAGATGATTCCTAAGGCCTCTCACATTTGTGAAGGAAAGAGAGACCCAGAGGAATTAGAGATAGCTTTTCTGGCAATATTCTACACAACTGGAAGTCATTTCCAGGCCCTATTCCCAAACCAGAGTTTTCTTCTTTTTGAAAGGCAAAAGGGAAATGTAATACTAGAACTGCCTCTATTCTCTTAGCTCTTTCTTCAAAGGTCAGCTGTCCTGGCTTGAAATCCCCCAGCTGGTCAGGCCCTTCTCTGGGAGACCAGGGCCAAAGGCAGAATAGCCTACATCTCAGACCTACTTCTTTCTTTCCCCTCCCCTAGAAAAGTAGCACAATTCATAGTCTTTTCTCCTTTCCACTTTTAGCTACATAATACTGATGCTTAACTCTGTACTTTATGCTTCTTGAAGAACTTTCACTATTATCATCACAACAACACTTTGAGGTAGGCCCCAAACAAATCCATTTTACAGTTGAGGAAACTGAGTCACCTTGTGATGAGTTGGGATGGGAAGCAGGCTGGGAGTCAAGAAATATGATTTCTAGTCCTGGCTCTGACACTTACTGGTTGTGTGACCTTGAGTAAGTCATATCCTCTCTCTCAGTCTCATTTTCCCCACATGTATAATGAAAAGCCCATGTTTATTGTTGGTCTTAAAAAAAGAAAGTTTAACTGTCAATATGTTCGATTGGGTTTTGTTATTATTTAAAGTTGACGGGCATAGTAGCAGGAAATTCTTGGAGCTGCTTTGAATTTCCTTCCAACCAATCATGATAGAGGATCTAAAAGGGCAGAAATCAAAACTGTACAAGAAAAGAGACTCTCCCACTAGGCACAGCATGAAAAGTAGGCAGTTAGGAGGGATTCCCATGCTATAAGGGGGAGAAACTGCATGAGGAAAAGTGCAGGCTGACCCCCTCTTCCCTGCCACCTACCAAGTCAGACAGAGCCAGAGCCAGGGAAATCTCCAGATTCTTGAGGGCTGGCTAAAAGCACAACAGATTTACCACTGAGGTCTGCACTAGGTCTTGGCAGTGTGACTCGAAGCCTGATAGCATGGAGTTTGGTCCTTGCAGCAGGGGTACCAGCAACCACAGCTGTGGCAGCAGAGGCAGGGAGGATAGTCTCAGGGCAGAACACATGGTGCAGATACTATATATACCCATCCTTGAAAATCCAAACCACTGAAGATGGGGCTTAGTGCTCCAACAACACTGCAATAGTGGTAAGCAGCAGCATCAGTGGTAGCAGCAGCAGCAGCAGCAGCAATAGCTGAGGAGGATAGCCTCAGGGCAAAATGCTTTGAAGCATGCAATACAAAATGTATCATAAAATAACCTGCCCTTACTCAGGCCTCTGCAGGGAAGGGAAGATAGTACCAAGGCAAAGCTCTGCAAGATAGAAGCTAAGATAGCAATAATCACCAACATGCAGGAATCTCAATCCTCCAACAGCAAAAGGAATAAACAATAGTAAAAAAGCTCTTGACCCTGGAAAATTTCTACAGTGAAAATGAGCAAAATGTAGAAGCAGCAGGAGAATTTGAGAAACAAACAAACACATGCGAACTCCCCTCAAAAAATGGAAATTGGTCACAAGCTCTGGAGAAACTAAAAAGCAATTCAAGAACCAAGTAAGAAAGATAAAAGAAAAATGGGAAGAAAATGGGGAAAAAATGAAAGTAATACAAAAAGAGAAAAACAGTTTAAAAGACAAAATCATCCAAATGGAAAAGAGGGACAGAAATCAAATAAAGTAATTAGCAATTTGTAGATTAGAATTGACCTGCTAGAAACCATGAAATGCAGGATAGGCCAGACCGAAAAGGGAAATCAAAACATCATAGCCAAAAATCAGTCTTTAAGGATTAGAATTGGGCAAATAGAAGCTAATGATTTCACAAGACAACAGAAAATAATAAAAAAAATCAAAAGAAGGAAAAAAATAGACAGAAACATGAAATATCTCATTAAAAAATACAACTTACCTGGAAAACAGATCCAGGAGAGATATTTTCAGAATTATTGGACTACCTGAAAGCCTTGACCAAAAAAAAATTTACACATCATATTAAAAGAAATTATCCAAGAAAACTGCCCTGATATTCTTGAAAAAGACGGCAAAGCAGACATTGAAAGACTCCACAGATCACCCCAAAAGACAATTCCCAGGAGTGTTATAGCCAAATTCAAGAGCTTCCAGACCAAGGAAATAATATTGCAAATGGCCAGAAAGAAACAATTCAGCTATCATGGAGCCCCAGCCAAGATTACACAGTAATCTGATTACACAGGATCTGGCAGTTTCCACACTAAAGAACCACAAGGCTTAGTATTCAGGAAGTCAAGAGAACTGGGTCTACAACCAAGAATTACCTGCCCATCAAAACCAACTATATACTTTCAGGAGAAAGTATGGGCATTTAACAAAGTAGATTTCTAAGCATTCCTAAAGAAAAGACCAGAACTAAAGGGAAAATTTGATGTCCAAATACAAAATTCAAGAGAAGTATAAAAAGGTAAATAAGAAAGAGAAAAAAAATTAAGGGCTTCAATAAAGTCAAATTGATTACATTCCTATATGGAAAGGATATCTATAACTCAAAAATTATTTTTATTATCATAGTAGATAGAATAAATATGCATATACAGAGGTTGTTTAAGAAGATATGTAAAAAAATTAAGGGGGAAAAGAGGATGGTACTAAGAGAAACTTGAAGGAAGAGGCAAAATAGGGTATACCACATAAAGAGGAACATGAGGTAGGGGAGGAGGAGAATACTATTATAAGAAGGGGAGGAAGAGAGTGGTGACAGGTAGTACTTAAACCTTACTCTCAGTAAAAACTCAGAAATCTCAGTTCTAAGAGGGAAGAACAATCAGATTTATTGGTGCATAGAATTCTATCTTACCCTACAGAGAAGGTGAAAGGGAATAAGAAAGGGGGAGGGTGTGGGAAAGGGAGAATTAAACAGGAGGGAAAAGTTGGGGGGGGTAATTAAAAGACTCTAAAGAGAAATAGGAGGGGAATAAGAAGAGAGGGGATGGGAAGGAAAGCAAAATAAGGGCATGGAAAAGGGGGACTGATTAAAAGCAAAACACTGGTGTGGGGGGAAATAGTGGAAGAAGAAAGGGCAGGATTAAAAGAAGAAATACAAATAATGCAGTATATACAGATAGTAATCATAACTCTGAATGTGAATGTGATTATCTAATCCATAAAATGGAAGTGGATAGCAGAGTGGATTAAAAACCCAAATCCTACCATACGTTGTCTACAAGAAACACACATGAGGCAGGTAGACACACACAGGGTAAAGGTAAGAAACTGGAGCAGAATTTATTGGGCATCAACTGAGAAAAAATAAGCAGGAGTTGCAATCATGATATTTGACAAAGCTAAAGCAAAAATAGATCTGATTAAAAGAGATAAGGAAGGTAATTACATCCCGATAAAGGGCAGTATAGATAATAAAGAAATATCAGTACTCAACATATATGCACCAAATGGTATAGCATCCAGATTTTTAGTGGAGAAACTATTGGAGCTTAAGGAGGAACTAGATAGTAAAACTATACTAGTGGGAGATCTCAACCTTCCTCTATCAGATCTAGATAAATCAAAACAAAAAATAAAAAAGAAATAAATAAGAGATGTGAATGAAATCTTAGAAAAATTAGAGTTAAATAGATATATGGAGAAAAGTGAATAGGGATAAAAAAGAATATGCCTTTTTTCAGTAGCATTGATCATGTACTAGGGCATAAAAACATGGCAAACAAATGCAGAAAATCAGAAATAATAAATGCAACTTTTTCAGATAATAACATGATAAAAATTATAATTTGTTAGGGTACATGAGAGGCAAACTAAAAATTACTTTGAAATTAAATAATCTAATTTTCCACAACTGGTGGGTTGAAGAACAAATCATAGAAACAATTACTGATTTCAATGAAGATAATGACAATGAGGAAACTACATATCAAAATTTATGGGATATAAGCCCAAGCAGTACTCAGAGGAAATTTTATATTCCTGAGTGCCTATATTAACAAAAAAAGAGAGGAGATTAATGAATTGGGCATGCAACTAAAGAACTAGAAAAAGGGGAGAAGCTGGGTAGCCCAGTAGATTGAGAGCCAGGCCTAGAGATGGGAAGTCCTAGGTTCAAATCTGGCCTCAGACACTTCCCAGCTGTGTGACCCTGGGCAAGTCACTTAACCCCCATTGCCTAGCCTTTACCTCTCTTCTGCCTTGGAGCCAATACACAGTATTGACTCCAAGATGGAAGGTAAGGGTTTAAAAAAATTGTTTTTTAAACTAGAAAAAGAATAAATTAAAAACTCTCAGATAAAGACCAAATTGGAAATCTTAAAGATCAAAGGAGAAATTAACAAAATTGAAAGTAAAAGAACTATTGAACTAATAAATAAGACTAGAAGCCTGTATTTTGAAAAAACAAATAAAATAGATAAAGTATTGGTTAATCTAATTTAGAAAAATAAAGAATAGAACCAAATTTATGGTATCATGAATAAAAAGGGGGATCTCACCTCTAATGAAGAGGAAAGTAAGGCAATTATTAAGAGCTATTTCACCCAATTATATGACAATAAATATGGTAATCTAGATGAAACAGATGCATATTTACAAAAATATAAATTGCCTAGTTTAACAGAAGCAGAAACAAAATACTTAAATAATCCCATATCAGAAAAAGAAATTGAACAAGCCATCAAAGAACTCCCTAAGGAACTCCACCCCCCCAGGCCAGATGGCTTCCCAAGTGAATTCTATAAAATATTTAAAGATCAATTAAACCCAATACTCTACAAACTTCTTGACAAAATAGGCAAAGAAGGAGTCTTATCAAATTCTTCTTATGACACAAATATGCTACTGATTCCCAAGCCAGAAAGACCAAAAACAGACAAAGAAAACTATAGACCAATCTTCTTAATGAACATAGATGAAAAAATATTAAATAAAATACTAACAAAAAGACTACAGCAAGTTATCACAAGGATTATTCACTATGATCAGGTGGGATTATACCAGGAATGCAAGGCTGGTTCAATTTTAGGAAAACCATTCACACAATTGACCATATCAACAACCAAACTAATAGAAATCACATGATTATCTCAATAGATGCAGAAAAAGCCTTTGATAAAATACAGTAACCATTCCTATTGAAAACACTAGAAAATATAGGAATAAAAGGGCATTTCCTCAAAATAATAAGTAGTATTTATTAAAACCATCAGCAAGTATCTGCAATAGGGATGTTAGATGCCTTCCTAATAAGATCAGCAGTCAAGCAGGGATGTCCATTATCACCACTAGTACTTAATATTGCATTAGAAATGTTAGCAGTAGCAATTAGAGAAGAAAAAGAAATTGAAGAGATCAAAGTAGGCAATGAGAAAACTAAATTATCACTTTTTTCAGATGACATGATGGTATACCTAGAGAATCTGGAAAAATCAATTAAAAAGCTACTGGATTCTGAGGGATTTATGGAAAAGAACGCTGCCCACATTCAGAGGAAGAACTACAGGAGTGGAAACAAGAAAAACAACTGTTTGAACACATGGGTTGAGGCGGACATGATGGAGGATGAAGACTCGAAACTACCACACCAATGCAACTATCAACAATTTAAAAATAGGTCTTGATCAATGATACATGTTAAAACCAGTGGAAATACACATCAGCCATGGGGGGGGGAAGGGGGAAGTTGGGGGGGGGTGAAGGGGAAAGTAAGAGCATGAATTATGTAACCATGTTAACTTTTCAAAAAATAAATATTAATAAATGTTTGGGGAAAAAAAGCTAGTGTAAATAATAACTTTAGCAAAGTTGCAGTATACAAAATAAACCCACACAAATCATCAGCATTTCTATATCTTTCCAACAAAACCCAGCAACAAGTTAGAAAGAGAAACTCCATTTAAAATTGCTCTAGACAATATAACATACCTGGGAATCTACTTGCCAAGACAAATTCAGGAATTATATGAACATAACTACAAAACACTCTTCACACAAATAAAAACTAGATCTAAACAACTGGAAAAACATCAATTGCTCCTGGGTAGGATGAGCTAATATAATAAAAATGACAGTCCTACCTAAATTAATTTACTTATTCAGTGCTATACCTATCAAACTACCTCAAAACAATATGGTACTGGCTAAGAGGATCAATGGAATAGACTTGGGGTAAATGACAGCAGCAAGATAATCAATAAATCCAAAGATCCCAGCTCTTGGGACAAGAACACACTATTTGACAAAAACTGATGGGAGAACTGGAAAACAGTCTGGGAGAAATTAGGTTTAGATCAATATCTCACACCAAGATAAATTCAAAATGGATAAATGACTTAAATATGAAAAGGGAAATTATAAACAAATTAGGTGTGAATATAGAATAGTATACCTGTCAGATCTATGGGAAAGGAAGGAATTTAAGCAAGAGAGAACATTATAAAAAATTGGGAAAAAATCTTTATAACAAAAACCTTTGACAAAGCTCTCATTTCTCAGATTTATAAGGATCTAAGTCAATTGTACAAAAAAATCAAGGCCCAAATCACTCATAATTAAACATACAAATCCAAGCAATGCTGACGTACCACCTAGCAGATTGACCATTATGACAATAAAGAAAAATAATAAATGTTGGTGGGAATGTGGCAAAATTGGGACACTAATGCATTTCTGGTGGAGTTGTGAATTGATCCAACTATTCTGGAATACATTCTGGAATACAATTTGGAATTATGCCCAAAGGACTTTAAAAAGACTGTCTGCCTTTTGATCCAGCCCAATAATACTGCTGGGTTTATATCCCGAAGAGTTAATAAGGAAAAAGACTTGTACAAAAAATATTTATAGCCACGCTCTTTGTGGTAGCAAAAAAATTGGAAAATGAGGGGTTGCCCTTTGATTGGGGAATGGCTGAACAAATCGTGGTATCTCTTGGTGATGGAATACTATTGTGCTCAAAGGAATAATGAACTGGAGGAATTCCATGTGAATTGGAAAGACCTCCAGGAATTGATGCAGAGTGAAAGGAGCAGAACCAGGATAACCTTATACACAGAGACTGATACACTGTGGCACAATCGAATATAATGGACTTCACTACTGGCAGCAATACAATGATCCAGGACATTTCTGAGGGACTTAGAAAGAACACTATTCACATCCAGAGAAAGAACTGTGGAAGTAGTAATATAGAAGAAAAACATCTCTTGATCACATGGGTCAATGGGGACATGATTGGAAATGTAGATTCTAAACAATCACTCTAGCACAAATATTAATAATATGGAAATGGGTCTTGATCAATGACACATGTAAAACCAGTGGAATTGCTCATTGGCTATGGGAGGGGAGTGAGAGGAAGGGAGGGAAAGAATATGAATCATGTAACCATGGAAAAATATTCTAAATCAATTAATTAAATAAAATCCAAAAAAGAGATGATGAAAAGTGTTTGTACAAAAATATTCAAAAAAGCTGCACTCTTTGTGGTGTCAAAAAATTGGAAAATGAGGGAGTGTCTCTCGTTTGGGAAATGGCTGAACAAATTGTGATATAGGTTGGTGATGGAATACTATTGTCCTATAAGGAATGATGAACTGGAGGATTTCTATATGAACTGGAAAGACCTACAAGAACTGCTGCAGAGTGAAATGAGCAGAACCAAGAAAACATTGTACACTGAAAGTGAAACATTGTGGAACTGTCCAATGTAATGAACGTTACTACTAGTGGCAATACAATAATCCAGAACATTCCTGAGGGACTTATGAGAAAGAATGCTCACCACATTGAGAGAAAGAACTATGGGAGTAGAAACACAAAAGAAAAACTTATGACTTATGACTTTTTACTTGCTTATATGGATATATGATTTGGGGTTTTGGCTTTAAAAGACTGCTCTGTTGTAAAAAATTAATTATATAGAAATAGGTATCAAGTGATAACATTTGTACAATCCACTGGAATTGCTTGTCAACTCTGGGAGGAGGGAAATAAGAGGAGAGGAAAAGAAAATGAATCATATAAACATGGAAAATATTTAAAAATTAAAAATAAATTTGACTTTGTAATTATGTTTTTGAAAACAAAAACATTTGGATTAGATCATCTGTCCTCTACCTTCTAGCTCCAACATTGCTGTTCTCTTATTTGTCAAAGGTCAAGCAGCTCATACTGACAAGAAATGACACTACAATCTAGTTCTAATTATTGACACTAATAACTGAGAGTAATACTTTAATAAATAAACAAAACAATAATAAATAAATAATATAGTTCTGATAATTGACACTAGAATCTAGTTCTAATGATTAGTCTAACTTACTAACCAATTCATAAATTTATAAAGATTTAGTCTTGAAGGCTTCTTAGTAATATTCCTCCTCTCATGCTTTTCTGGGTACTTTTTTCACTGACAAGTGAATTTCACTTTCTAGCTTTGCCCTGAGCGAATTCAGTTTACCTATAAATTGGGTAGCTAAATGAAGATAAATAGAACTCTGGGTCTGGGATTAGGAAGACCTGAATTCAAATTTGACCTCAAATTTGATAAGTTTTTATCAAAATACATGTAAAGAATGGGGTGGAGTCAAGATGGTAGAGAAGTGCCACCCAACTGAATTCTCCTAACATTCTCTTCCAAACATCTTTAAAATAATACCTCAAATCAAATTATGGAGTAACAGAGCCAAAAAAAATTCAGTATGAGACCTTTTTCTAGCTTACAACAAAAGAGGTTGAATAGAGAAATTTGTGACCATGAGGTGGGGCTGGCCCA
The DNA here is from genome assembly GCF_016433145.1 of Gracilinanus agilis. Taxonomy (NCBI): domain Eukaryota; kingdom Metazoa; phylum Chordata; class Mammalia; order Didelphimorphia; family Didelphidae; genus Gracilinanus; species Gracilinanus agilis. The sequence goes on along the minus strand of NC_058131.1, from coordinate 337,101,330 downwards.
GAGCACATGGGGTAGAAGCACTAGAAGTGGGTCCTGGAAGAACCCATGACATTAGCAGCTTAGGGACCTCTCACCACAGTTCCAGGATGGAGAGGAGTACTTGTGGGCAGTCACAAGGCATCAGGGTCCTGGTCACAGTTCTGGGGCTAAGAAGAGCACTAGTGGTCATGGCTCAATGGTCCAACCATTCTGGAGAACAATTTGGAACTACACACCTGGACTCCAAGTTCTTTGTCCTCCAACTATGTGGAATTTTTCCTCCACCAACCCTATGCTGCAACTCTTAGAACTTCTGGGTTTGCTCTGATCCTTTTCTCTACTCATGCTCTAGTTGCTATCTCCATCCACTGTGACTGGCTTGTGTTTCTCATTGCCATCATACCTAGGAAACTGACTTATCATGGTGTCTTTTCCTTGGAAGCCCCTTTCTTCTTCAAATTACAGCTGAAATGCTTACATGAAGCCATCAGTAATCTCAATCATTAGTGGTCTCTCTCATTTGAAATATAGTTATGATGTGTGTGAGAGACCACTTGGCATAGTGAGTGGTTAGAGATCTAAATTCATTCAGGAAGATCTGTGTTCAATTCCTCCTTTTGTCACCTGATAGTTGTATGACCCTTAACAAGTTACTTACCTGACCCAGTCCCCCAAGACAACTTTCAAAGACATCAAATTGCAGAGGTGTCCATCTGGGTAGGAAGTGGAAATTTGCTCACTGGGAGTTCCTTACACCAATGAAAAATCATTGATCCTGTTTAAATGGAAAAAACAAACAAACAAACTGTTGTCATATAACTTATACTATTTGTGAATTTGCTGTGTCCTCCAGTAGGATATAAGCTCTTGGAGAGGAGGGATTATTTCATTTTTAGTATAGTATAGTGGTACTTAAGAAATATTTTCTCCATTATACCACAGTGTCTTGGCCTGTCCCTCCTGGGGATCTTAACCGTAGCCAAGTACTTTGCCCAAATGGTCTTGTTTGATTCTTAACAATTCAAGCACCAAGTGGATAGAAAGTCCTATAAAAGGAACCAGGGTATAAACAAAATAAAGATCAGAGATGTCCACAGGCCACAAACTGCCCAATAAAACTTTGGAGTGCAACCTGAATTCGATTAAAATAAAATTAGGAAATGTTTAAAAAAATACATTGCAACACAGATGTTAATTTGTGGTTTTTCTGAGTCAATATTCAGATGATAGGGAACCCTTCCTACTTTAATTTGATGACACTGAGGTAGATAACATAAATCATAGTGCTTACCGTCTAGTAGGGGAATAAGATGGAAATGCACAAATTATAATACATCATTATATGTGATAATTATATAATACACAATAAATGCATATGACAGGAACATAACAAAGTCCTATGCATATTAGGAATGACAAATGGTGATAGGAGGGACAGCTAGGTGGCTCAGTGGACAGAGAGTGAGGCCTGGAGATGGGAGGTCCTGGTTTCGAATCTGGTTTCTGATTCTGAGGTCCTAACTGTGTGACCCTGGGCAAATCACTTAACCCTAATTGCCTAGCCTTTACCCCTCTTCTGCCTAGGAACCAATACACAGTATCGATTCTAAGACAAAAGGTAAGGGTTTTTTAAAAAAAAGATTATGGGACAATAGGACTTAGAGCTGCAAAGGAACCAGTTTAGTCAGATTCTTCATTTTACAGATGAAGATAATGAAGTCGAGAAGTTGAATAAATTGTCCAAAGTCACACAGATGGTAAATAATAAAGAGACTGAGAATCAAACATAGATGTTCTAATATCTGATCCAGAGCCCTTTTCGTCACTGAATTGGAAAAGCATCTCCCCTAACTACACTACTTTATAGATGAGAAAACTGAGGCCCAGAAAGGAAAATTTGGTGACTTGCTGACGATCACATGGCTCCAAAGTTATGGAGTCCAGATTTGGAACCAGATCCTCTATCGTTTAATAGAGTGCCTTTATGGCACTTCCAGCTGTGTGACCTTGGGCAAGTCACTTGACCCCCATTGCTCACCCTTACCACTCTTCCACCTTCCATACACAGAAGTTAAGGGTTTAATAATAAAAAAATATTTTTTAAATAGAGTGCCTTTAGGCCGTTCCTGATGGTGCAATCATGGTAGGCTTTCAAAAAGAGATGGCATTTGAGTCACACCTTAGCTCAGGTTGGGTCACTTAACCCTAGTCTCCTGGTTCCCAGTGCTCTTTCCTCTATATCACTTAGCTTGTATATGGAATAGCTTCCTTCCAGTAAAGTCTTCTTAGGGGGAAATCAACAAACTGCCTCAACTATCCCTTAGCCAGAACCTAGTTCCTTTTTTTGTCTTTGGGAAATAGCCCAAGGACTGGAGGAGACCGGCATTTTGCAATGGCCTTGCTACTGCATTTTTCCCCCTGTGGTTGACCTAGTAGTTTGGGCGGAGGAAGCAGAGGCAGGCTGGCTCCCTGCAGTGGGGAGTTTCCTGCACCACTGGATTTTGCAACTTGTGCTCTAGGGCTCCTCCTGTTATTTTGGCCCTAAGCAGAAGCTGGATTATTTTTTTTCCATGAGACCCATTTTGGTTTCCTTTTCTTTTCCCTCACTGCTCGATCTTTCCCAGGCAAAGCACAGCTGGCAGGAATGACAACCTCTGGCTCTCCCTGAAAGTTCCTCATAAAGGTTTTGTTTCATTCTGATTTCTTTTGGTCAAGACTCACTTCTTCCATGAAGCCTTTGCTAATAGGACATATTGTGCTTTTCCTCCTCACCTTTAGAATTCTGGGAATTAAGAGCTGGAGGGAACCTTAGAGCCCATGGAGTCTAATCCTTTTATTTTATAGATGAGGAAAACTGAGCCTTGGAGATAAAATAACCTGCCCAAAGTTACATGGGTAGTAAATAGAAGCGCAGGGACTTGAGTCTTTAAAAGTAGGGCTTTTATACCCCTGACTCTTCTCCCCAGAAGCCTCTCCCACTGTATCACATCCTTCTTTTCAGGATGGAGTTCAGCACCTTCAGCTTAAGAGACTGATGCACTGCCTACTGTGCTAAAGAGACTCTTGGCATGAGGTTGGCCCCACCTGATGGGGATTGTCATTTACTTTAGGATCTATTATTCAGTCTGAGACTGCAGCCTGAGGATGGATTCTCCTTCAGGGTGGATTCACCTTCAGGGTGGATTCTCATGGGAACAGGGAACAAGGACAAACTTTGGGGTCTCCAACTTACAAGCTAGTCCTAAAACTTGGGGTTCATCAGATCTTACTAGGCTACAAGTTTGGGGCTTCTAGATTTCATGTTGACACCTTCTAACATTTACATTTTGTATTGCACTTAAATCTACTCTTTCCCTTTTTTTCTCTCTCATCATTTATGTATATGAATCTCATTTCTCCAATAGGTTATAATATCACTGAGAGAAACGGGCTAAATCTTCACTCATTCGATATGTTCAGTAATAGTCAAAGTAATAATAATGATAAAAAAATAATCTATGGCTTAAAGTCTATTTGCATAAGACATTCCTCATCAGTGGATATTAATTACTCATTAAGTTGTGACTTGGTGAGTGGCAAGAGTTGGCATGAAGTTGAGAGGAGAGATCTTGGTCTTCTGGCTTCCACTTTGGAGAAAGAAGACACAAAATTCTAGATTCTTTTTAGGGAGAAGTTTAAGAGGAAGGAGGGAAGAGACTGGGAAGATAGGAACATGATAGAGGAATGTGACCTGTGGCCCACATAAGACTCTCCTCATTGGTGAAGAAGGTTGATTACTCAATTCTCACCTGTGTGGGGATAGAATTGGCTAGAACTTGAGAGCTCTTGATTTTCTGGCATCTAGATTCGAGAGAGAAAGGAGTTTTCAATTTTTTTTCAAGGAGAGGTGCCTGAAAGCAGGGGAAAAGACTGAAAAAAGCCAACATCATCAAGGTTCTGACTGTTCTATATTTTAGCTTCTATTAGTGAATTAGTCAGTTTTATCCGATATCTCCAGTGTTTGCTCATAGTCACACAACTAGTGAATATAAAAGGCAAGAGCTAGCTCCTTTTCTCAATGGCCTTAAGATGCATAAGGCACTTTTCTCAAAACCTTGCTAGGAGCGTATTGAAATATTATTACGCTCATTTTACTAAAAAATAGAAAACAATCTCAGTCAGGGGAAGTAACTTGTTCAAGGTCACAGAGCCAGTTGATGTTGGAGGTAAGACTCAGGTATCTGCATCCAGTGCAGAGGATGGTGTTGGGTATACGCAGGAGAGAATAATAGAGTGGTATAAGGAAAACTTTGCTTGATTCACAAATTCGTTTTTGAGTATTGTTTCAAAAATTCCCTTTCAAGGTGCTTTTGTGAGCGACATTGAGGTTTTACCTCACAATAAACAATTTTGGAAAAGATGACAAAAGACAGTAATAATAAATGGGGAGTGGTATGGAATGGAGCACCCTGATTTATTGTCAGTGGAGATGTTATTGGATCAATTTGGAATTATGCTTAGAAAGGTGTGAAAATGGTCATAGCCTTTGTCTGAAGATCCTACCAGTAGATATATACTGGATGCTGGAGATAGAAAGAAAAGTCCTATATAAACCAAAATATTTACAGTAGTACTTTTTCATAGTAGCAAAAAACTAGAAAATTAGTAGGTCAATTCCATTAATAGGATGGAAAAATTAATTGCGGCATACGCATATGCAGGAATATTATTAGAATACAAAAAATGATGAAGATAAAAAAGACAAAAAACTTCTCTACTAGCAGCAATGCAATGATCCAGAACAACTTTGAGGGACTTATGAGAAAGAGCACTATCCGCATCCAGAGAAAGAACTGTGGGAGCAGAAACCCAAAAGAAAAACAACTGCTTGATCACACGAGTGGATGGGGATATGATTGGGCATGTAGACTAAGCGATTACCCTAGTGCAAATATTAATAAGGTGAAAATAGGTTGGGATCAATGACACATGTAAAACCCAGTGCAATTGTGCGTAGGCTATGGGAGGGGAGTGGGGGGAAGGGAAGGAAAGAACGTGAATCCTGTAACCATGGGAAAATGTTCTAAATTAATTAATTAATTAAAATTTTAAAAAAATTACAAAAAAACCCAGAAAGACTTGTATGAATGGATATAGAGTGAAGGAGCAGGAAAACCTTATCCTATAAAAATGTAAACAGAAAGCACAAAAACTTTGAAATAGACTTCTATATAATGATAATGACTAAGCTCAACCTAAGGAAGAAGAAGAGATATGAGAATGAATTTCCCTTCCTTTTTTGCAGAGTTGCAAGAGTATGAAGGAGAAATGCTATATACAAGGTCAGATTTAATTGATATTTTGATTAGTTTTGCAGAAATTTTTTTCTCTTTCTTTTTTATTTATTTAGGGGTGGTTTTCTGGGTAAAGAGAGGGGTGGGGAATATATTAGAAAATAAAAATGAAAAAAACTAAAGATATCAAAAACAACAAAGTAATAACAAGGTGGTTTTCAGAAAGGGATCCATCATTTAGGCAACTGAAGTCATGTGATAGAGCAGACAGAATCCTGAACTGGTAATCCCAAGACCTACCTGTTTGCAAATGCCAGCATTGTCCTTTGTTGGCTGTATGATCTTCAACAAGCCACTTTCTTTCTCTGAGTCACAGCATCAACAGATGAGTTGCTGGGAAGTTACCTACTTGGAAGAACTAACAGGGGAGCTGTGAAGTCAATTAGAGCAAGGTGACTGATTTTGTTATTCACACAGTCCCTTCTCACTTCCCCTGAGCCCAGCGCCCTTTCACTTAGCTCCAGTTCAAATAATCTAGCCCTCTTGGGTTTTTGGAGGCTAGTGGCTAGAAGCCCAGTCCACCCCTGAAGCAAACAGGGAAGAGATTACTCATAGGGAGAGGACATCAGCAGAATATCAAACCACTCCCTAGTCCTGCTGAATTGACTGTAAGTTGAAGAAAGGATCTCCTACTGAGTCCCAAAACAAGAAGGAGAGGAAGGAAGGAGAAGACTTGGAAGGGAGAAAGAGCCAAGGACCTGTTGAACTGTGGTTTTGGGAGCTGCTAAAATGAAAGAGGTTGGGGGGAAAGAGGGAGGGGCAGGGAAAGAGTCTGGCACGCATAGCCCAGCTGGGGCCAGGGTCAATCAATCTGAAAAAAAGATTCCTAGAGGTACCTTTGACAATAATAAAAATAACCCATGTTTATTTGACATTTCCAAAGTGCTTTACATGCATGATCTCATATTGATATTACATGATCTATTGATTCTCTATAGCTTGTATTATTCCCATTTTAGATAAGAAGAAACTGAGATTCAGAAGTATATGACCAGTGACAGAGGCCAGGCTTCAGTTTCAGACCTTCTGAGTTCTTCTAATTACTTCACCAAACTGTGAATAGGAGACATGACCAAAGTAGAATTAGAGTAGATAATGAAAGTATAGCCTCCATTTTACAGATGAAGAGAGTGAGATTCAGAGAAATAAACAGACTTGCTCAAACTAGTTAACAAGCATATGAGCTGTAATTTACATGTCAACATTTTTTATTCTAAATCCATTTCTCCATTCTGAAGCCCTGACCATATATATGATAATATTTTAACCTTATTTTATTGCTAAGATGAAAAAATGATTACAGTCTGTCCATTCACATAAGAAAAACCAAATGGATAAAAAAAAATATCAATTTGCCAGGTTTCAACATACAATCCTAGAGAGATTGTTCAATATAGTAAGTATATCTAGGACAGGCAGAACAGATAGAAAAGGAGAGTGAGTTAGTTTGCTTTCTGGAAAGTGCAAGATACTTTTATTTACCCCGGTCCTCTTCTAAGAGAATAGGCCCATCTTTTCTTTCCTTTTTTTATGAAAATATTTTTTAAAAATTTCAGGCTTAACAAAAACACAATAAAGTGAGCATTATCATATACAACATAAAATGTTAAACAAGGATTGTATATGAAAGTGTAAATTTTTAGTATATTGTGCACTTTTCCTTTTAAGTACATGATAAATTCAATTCATGACTTTCGAAGATCTGATTTTGTTTCCTTATGGCTTTCCTTCTGTTCTCATCTGTGCATTTAAAAATGCTCTAATGACTTCTTGTTTTTTTTTCTTTTTTTCTGCTGGGGAAGGGACAACTCTATTATTAGCTTACTTCCTACTTTCCCCTCCCCAACTGGAAAAAAAGAAAGAAAATAGAAACCATTGTAACAATTGTGCCTAATCAAGCAAAACAAATTCTCTTATCTACCATTTCCAAAAATTTAAGACTTATTCTGCACTTGAGTTCATTACCTCTCTATCAAGAAGCAGAATGCCTATTTTTTAGTGTAAGCTTTTTCCCACTGTTGCTGGATAGCCAAGAAACCTCACTGTCTCCAAAGAATTAAATATGGGCATGATGAAAAAGGCAATTAAAAAATTACTCAGGGAATTACTTCAGGATGAATTACTTCAGGATGGAACATAAAAAATAAAAAAGAGCTCTGAAGATGGATAAAAGGAAAAATGTCCTTAAAGAAACATTTGACAGAATAAGAAGATGGACTACTCAAGTGGTAAGATTGAGGAATGGCAGGTAGACCTATCTTGTGTAGGCACCTCTTTTTTGTTGCTCTTATGAAAACATATTTGGCCTGGGGGTGGGCTGCTTGGAGGCTGGGGCTTGGACCTTAAAAGTCCCAAACTGTGACTTAGTTGCCCTATATACCTCTGTCCTCCCTGGGTCCCTTTCTGTGAGGGGAGAAAGCTAGAAAGGCTTCCAACACAATGTAGGGTGGGACCCTCTTTAGGGGTCTTTTGCAGAGAAATGGGTAGGTTTCCCAATATGGGTAGGCATGGGAGGAATAATGTTTGCATCATTCAAAGGAATTACTGAACTGATGAGAGATGATAGATCCATTTGAACATTTTTGTAGATCCCTTTTTTTTTTTTTAACACAACAGACACTACCCAACAAACATTTGAACAGCCGTCTATTCCCACATATATCCCACGAGGACAATTAAGCAAATCTACCTAAGAGAATAATAATACTCAATAATACTTATAGCTTTTGTAGATGCAGGCCCATAGGTGGCAGCAATATGGACCTGGACAGGACAGAGTAGACTTTAAAGGAGGAGAGGTAACTGAGGACTGATGGTGGCAGAAGGATCTGAAAGTGACAGAGGAAAGAGTTCAACAACTTCTCTTCCTGGTACTGGGTGCCAAAGAGATATAGAGAAGGACAAACCAGTTTTGGAAAGGGTACTGGCCATTGTGGTGCCTCTTGAAAGAAAACTAGTTTTCAGTGAGTGCTAAAAGGGAGAAGGAACATGAGAAGATGAGATCTGGGTAGATAAGAAGCCCTGAAGTGCAGAAAGCATGGTCTCCAAAAAGATACTGGAAGGGGAACAGGAAAAAGAGGAATGGTGAGTAATTGGTTCAGATTCACCATCAAGGAAGAACCTGGCTGATACTTGGCTTAGCCTCTCCCTTGCTATGAAGGAGAGTGGCTCTATCACTGAATCTGATTTCATGAGAGTTCAACTGAGCCTATTGACATGGTATTCCTATTTCTCATAAATATTTTCTTTTCTTTTTAGACTCTTGTTCTAAAGGGATTTTTATACCTTCCCCATCAACAAAATCCTTGTTCAGGTGGTCAGTTGCATCTGACTCTTTGTGACCTTGTGGACCATAGCATATCAGGTCCTTCTATCCTCTACTGTCTTTCAAAGTCTGTGCAAGTTCATATTTATTGTTTCCATGATACTTTTTTATTCATCTCAACCTCTCTCATTCCCTTCTCCTTTTGCTTTCATTCTTTTCCAACATGTGTCTTTTCCAATGAGTCCTGCCTGCTTATTATGTGACCAAAGAAGTTCAGCTTCAGCTTTAATATTTTACCTTCCAATGAATAGTCTGAATTAGTTTCTTTAATGTTTGGCTGATTTTAATGAATTTACATTTTGACTGATTGGATGTCCAAGAGTCTCTCAAAAGTCTTCTCTAGTACCACAATGAGAAAGTGTTGATTCTGTAGTGCTTAGCTTTCCTTACACTCCATCTCTCATATTTCTACATTGTTATTAGAAAATCCATAGCACCGATTATACTAAACAGCAAGATGATGTCTCTGCTTTTTAGTATACTGTCCAGATTTGTCATAACTTTCCTTCCAATGATCAAATGTCTTTTAATTTCATGGCTGTAGTCAGTATCTTTGATGTCATGATCTTTGAGCCCAAGAATATAAAATCTGACTTCCATTTCTTCTCCTTCTGTTTACTAGGAAGTGATGGGACTAGTTGCCAAGATATTAGTTGTTTTTTTATATTAATCTTAAAGCCATTTTTTACAGTCTCTTCTTTTACCTTCATCAAGAAACTTTTTAATTCTTTTTCATTTTCTACCATCCTAGTGGTATTGTCTACATATCTGAGGATGTTGATATTTCTCCTGCCAATCTTAATTCTGGCTTTTGATTCATCTAGCCCAGTGGTTCCCAAACTTTTTTTGCCTACTACCCCCTTTCCAGAAAAAATATTACTTAGCCCCCTGGAAATTAATTTTTTAAAAATTTTAATAGCAATTAATAGGAAAGATAAATGCACTCTGGATCGCTGCAGCACCGACTAGGGGGCAGTAGCACCCACTTTGGGAATCACTGATGTAGCCTGTCATTTTTTGTGATATACTTTGCATATAAGTTAAATAAATAAGGTGACATAAGAAACCTAGAATGTAAACTGGATGTGGTCACACAGGATGCAGAAGGATTAAACATCACCATTTTGGGTGACAATGAACTTAAATGGGTGATCACTACATATACTACTATGGACAAGAATCCCTTAAGAGAAATGGAGTAGCCTTCATAGTCAGTAAAGGGATGAAAAGAGAAATGTTGGAGTATTATCTCAAAATGTTCAAATCCAAGGCAAATTGTTTGACAACATGGTAATATAAATCTATGTTGCAACTGTTGATGCCAAAGAGTCCAAAGTTGATCAGTTCTATGAAGACCTACATCTTCTAGAACAACAACAACAAAAATGTCACATTCATTGTAGGGGATTGGAGTACTAAAGTAGGAAACAAAGTCTGATTGGAGGGCAGCTAGGTGGATGGAGAGCCAGGCCTGGAGGCAGGAGATCCTGGGTTCAAATCTGACATCAGATTCCTAACTGTGGGACCCTGGGCAAGTCATTTAACTCCAGTTGCCTAGTCCTTACTACTCTTCTGTCTTGGAATGGATACTTAGTATGGACAAATACTTTTGTGATGATAACTTGCTGATCAAGGCAAACACTCTTTTCCAACAACCCTAAAGGTGATTCTACATATGGACATAATCAAATGTTCAATGTTAAAATCATACTGATTATTTGATTTGAGGCCAAAATTGGAGAAGCTCAAAGTTCATTTGGAACATCAAAAGATCAAGAATATCAAGGGAAATAATGAAAAAAAATGTGAAAGAAGGGGGCCTAGCAGTACCAGATATTAAACTATATTATAAAACAGCAGTCATCAAAACAATATGGTACTGGCTAAGAGATAGAAGGGAGAATCAGTGGAATAGACTTGGGGTAAGTGACGTCAGCAAGACAGTGTATGATAAACCCAAGGAGCCCAACTTTTGGGACAAAAATACACTATTTGACAAAAACTGCTGGGAAATTTAGAAAACAATATGGGAGAGATTAGGTTTAGATCAACATCTCACACCCTACACCAAGATAAATTCAGAATGGGTGAATGACTTGAATATAAAGAGGGAAACTATAAATAAGTTAAGTGAACACAGAATAGTATACTTGTCAGATCTCTGGGAAAGGAAAGATTTTAAAACCAAGCAAGAGTTAGAGAAAATTACAAAATGTAAAATAAATGATTTTGATTATATCAAACTAAAAAGCTTTTGTACAAACAAAAATAATGTAGCCAAGATCAGAAGGGAAACAACAAATTGGGAAAAAAATCTTTATAACAAAAACCTTGTATACTCAAATATACAAGGAGTTAAATCAATTGTATAAAAAACCAAGCCATTCCCCAATTGATAAATGGGCAAGAGACATGAATATGCAATTTTCAGATAAAGAAATCAAAAGTATCAATAAGCACATGAGAAAGTGTTCTAAATCTCTAATAATTAGAGAAATGCAAATCAAAACAACTCTGAAGTATCACCTCACACCTAGCAGATTGGCTAAAATGATAGAAGGGGAGAATAATGAAGGTTGGAGGGGATGTGGCAAAACTGGGACATTAATGCATTGTTGGTGGAGTTGTGAACTGATCCAACCATTCTGGATGGCAATTTGGAACTATGCTCAAAGGGCTATAAAAGAATGCCTGCCCTTTGATCCAGCCATACCATTGTTGGGTTTGTACTCCAAAGAGATCATAGATAAACAAACTTGTTCGAAAATATTTATAGCTGTGCTTTTTGTGGTGGCAAAAACCTGGAAAATGAGGGTATGCCCTTCAATTGGGGAATGGCTGAACAAATTGTGGTATATGCTGGTGATGGAATACTATTGCGCTCAAAGGAATAATAAACTGGAGGAATTCCATGTGAACTGGAAAGACCTCCAGGAACTGATGCAGAGTGAAAGGAGCAGAGCCAGAAGAACATTGTACACAGAGACTGATACACTGTGGTAAAATCGAATGTAATAGACTTCTGTACTGGCAGCAATGCAATGACCCAGGACAATTCTGAGGGACTTATGGTAAAGAATGCTACCCACATTCAGAGGAAGAACTACAGGAGAGGAAACACAGAAGAAAAGCAACTGCTTGAACACATGGGTTGAGGCAGACAATGATGGGGGATGTAGACTCGAAACTACCACACCAATGCAACTATCAACAATTTGGAATAGGTCTTGATCAATGACACATGTTAAAACCAGTAGAAATGCATATCAGCCATGGGAGGGAGGGAGGTCGGGGGTGATGGGGAAAGTAAGAGCATAAATCATGTAACCATGTTAACATTGCTAAAAAATAAATATTAATAAATTTTAAGTAAATAAATAAATGATTGGAGAAGCTCTGTACAATGAGTTAAGTTAAAATCAGGTCTGACCGTGGGTCAAATCATGAGCTTCTTATTGCAAAATTCAGAATTAAATTAAAGAAAGTGGGTGAAAACCATTGGATTGTATAAATATGACCTAAGTAATATTTCTTATGAATATAAAGTAAAAGTAATAAATCAAATTAAGTGATTCAATCTAGTGGATAGAGTACCTGAAGAATGATGGACAGAGGCAGCTCACGATATTGTATAGGAGGTATCAACAACAAAAAAAATTTCAAAGGAAAAAGAGAGAAAAAGAATAAAATGGCTATCTGATGAGGCCTTGCTATTAGCTGAGCAAAGAAGGAAAGGAAGAGGTAAAGGAAAAAGGAAAAGATACACCTAAATGAATGCAGAACTCCAGAGAATAGTAAGGAGAGATACATTTTTCTTAAATGAGCAATGCCAAGAAATAGTAGAAAACAATAAAATGGGATAGAGATCTCTTTAAAACCTTATGTATCTTTATCTCTCACTGCTTAATGGAACAATTAATATTGAAAGAAACATTTGAAAAAAAACATGAAAGAAAGTATGATAAAATGGGAAAGAACTTCAAATAGACAGGAGGACAAGGTTCTAGTGTTAGCTCTGACACTGTCTCATCATGTGACTTTAAGGAAGTCATTTCCCAATTCTGAACCATGGTTTTTCTTCTCTAAAATGGGTGGGGATGGAATAGATAATTTCCAAGATTCTTTACAGTGTTGGCATTTAATGATCTAAGATCCTTTCTAGTTTTGTTATAACTTCTATTTATAAACCTTTTTAATAAAAATTAATTTTAAAAAGCTCTGTTATAAATTCCCTGACAGTTTTGACATGCTATTAATGCTAATCATTAAGAAGCTCCAGAATTATATGACTAGGAGCAGTAGCTGAAGCTTTTTCCAGGTGCTGATATCTGTAGGAAACCATTTTTTACTGCTCCAACAGGACACTATCATCCTTATGCTAAGGATCTACTGCTGTGTTGTTTTCTGCTGGCCAAAACCTTTTTGGGTACAGTGGGGAGATGGTCCTGAGAAAGCTAAAAGGAGAAGGGTGATTATTAGTGGAGGCTGGGAGAAAAGATTGTTCACTCCTTTTACCTTCATAACTATACCGACATGACTATATTCTTCTCTGGCTGTGGATAGCATTTTTCATCATGAGTCCCTTGTAAACTTATTTTGGTCTTTCATAATTGATCGTTTCACAATATTTGTTACTGTATACAATGCTCTCTTGGTTCTGAAGCAGATTTCATTTTGCATCAATTCTTATAAGTCTTTCCATGTTTTTTCTGAACTCACCCCATTCATCATTTCTTATGTTGCAATAGTACTTCATTGTAACCATATACCACAACTTGTTCAACCATTCTCCAATTGATGGGTACCACCCAGTTTCCAATTTTTTGCCACTACAAAAAGAGTTGCTAAAAACATTTTGGTACAGGTAGACCCTTTCCCTTTCTTTCTGATCTCTTTGGGATACAGAACTAGTAATGGTATTGCTGAGTATTTATGATCCTTTGAGTGTGGTACTATATTGCTCTCTAGAATGGTTGTATTAGTTCACAGTTCTACCACCAGTGTATTAGTGTCCTGGTTTTCCCATATCCCCTCCAACATTTATCATTTTCCCTTTTCGTCGTAGTAACCAATCTAATAAGTGTGAGATGGTTTCTCAGAATTATTTTAATTTACATTTTTCTGATTAATAGATTTTCTAATTCTGATTAATAAATAATAATTTCTGATTAATAATTCTGTTCATAACCTTTGACCATTTATCAACTGGGGAATGCTTTGTACTTTTATAAATTTGACTCTGTTCTCTCTCTATATGAGAAATGAGACTTTTGTCAGATATACTCCCCCCTCCCCAATTTGTTGTTTCTTTTCTAATCTTGGTTGCATTGGTTTTGTTGGCACAGAATCTTTTTAATTTAATGTAATCAAAAGTATCCATTTCATTTTTCATAATGTTCTCTATTTCTTGTCTAGACATAAAGTCTTCCCTTATCTATAAGTCTGACAGGTAAACTTTTTCATGTTCTCCTAACTTGTTATGATGTCACCCTTTATTTCTCCTGACCTTTCAAAGATAATAAGGTCTTCAAAATTCCTTCTTACAGTGGGAAAGAACAAATGGAACAAGGACATAAATAATGGTAGAGCTGAGTGCTCAAAGCTTCAATCCTGGTGCTAGTTCTCTCCCTCCCTTGGAGGCTTATGGCAACTGTCCTTACCTCTTCACTCAAACACAGTTGGATGAAGAGAGACAGCTTAGCTCTGGCCAGTTAATGCTTTTAATAGATACTTCCAGAACTTCCTGGTTAAGATGGCAGCAGAATAAAAAGCAGCTGCTTAACCTCTCCTAACCAAAACATACAGGACTCCTCAAGAAGACATAAAAACAAATCCAGAGGAACAAAGGGACCCCACAACAGGGTGCAGCATTGAAAGTATGTGGAATCAGGGCATTTCCATGCTATAAAGGAGTGAAACAGCTCTCACTAAAACGTGAGCTGAGCAACCCCCTCACCCACCCCACACCACCTATAGTGCCAAAGCCAGCACACAAGAGTTAGAGCAAGATTGGGGCACAGATTAAGTCCTTGGCAGCTACCTGGAGTAACCAGGGCCTCCTCCTGAGAGCAGCAAGACTTACGACCCCAAGAGGCTAAAGAACGCCCGTAGACTTTGAACGCAGACCATGAGCACAAGTGAGGGCGCAGATGCAAGCCCAGACACGAATCCTGAGCTCAGGTGTGGACCTTGAGTGGGGACCCAGTGCAGAGGGGTGTACGACTGTGGAAGCAATGCCCTGAGACTGTTAAAGGAGCCTCAGGCAGAGGAACAAGTAAGGGGACCACCAGGAGGCTTGACCCTGAGAACAACTGAGACCTCAGGAGCCTAAAGAGTGCAGACAGATCCTGAGTGTGAGGATAAACCTGAGAGGGTGCAGGGCTAACAATAGCAAGCCAGAGACAAGAACCCCAAAAGAGAAAGATCATCAAGAAGAAATCTGTAACACCCGACAACTTTTACACAGATAAAATCCAGACAAAAGAGCAAACAGCAGAGGAGAACAAACAAGTAATCATATCCAAACCTTCCCAAAATAATGAAAACTGGCCACGAGCTATTGAAGAGTTCAAATCTGAGATGATGAGAAAGATGGAAGAGATTTGGCAAGAGAAGTGGGAAATAGCTCAAAAGGAAATAAACAGATTAGAAGATAGAAACTCCCAATTGGAGAAAGATGCCCAAAAATCAAACAAAATGGTAAGCAAATTGGAAACCAAAATCTGGCAAATAAATAACAGTTTAAAAGGCAAAATTTTGCAATTGAAAGTGAGGCTCAGAAATCAAATGAACTGATAAGCAAATTGAAAACCAGAAATGACCAGAATGAAAAGGAAAACCAGTCCCTAAAAGCTAGAATTGAGCAATTAGAAGCTAATGATCTCTCAAGATAGCAAGAACAAATAAAACAAAGTCAAAAGACTGATAAAATAGAAGGAAACATGAAATATCTCAATGAGAAATTGACAGAGCAAAAAAAACAGGTCTAGAAGAGACAATCTAAGAATCATTGGTCTTCCTGAAAAAGCAGAAATTAATAGAAATTTGGACTCCATACTAAAAGAAATTATTCAGCAAAATTGCCCTGAAGTTCTACAACAAGAAGGCAATATAGACATTGAAAGGATCCATAGATCACCCTCTACATTAGACCCAGAAAAGACCACCCCCAGGAATATAATAGCCAAATTCAAGAGCTTCCAAGTAAAAGAAAAAAATTTTTACAAGAAGCCAGAAAGAGACAATTCAGATATCAAGGAGCACCAATCAGGATCACACAGGATCTGGCAGCCTCCACACTAAAAGACCACAAGGCTTGGAATATGATATTCAGAAAGGTAAGAGAACTGGGTCTACAACCAAGGATCACCTACCCATCAAAATTAACCATATACTTCCAGGGGAAAGTTTGGGCATTCAACAAGATAGAAGATTTCCAAGTATTTGCACAGAAAAGACCAGGACTAAATGGAAAGTTCAATATCCAAAAACAAAAATCAAGAGAAACATGAAAAGGTAAATAAGAAACAGAGGGGAAAGAAAGAAAACTCATAATTTTTAAATTTGACTTTTTAAGGGCCTCAGTAAAATCTAATTATCTGTATTCCTATGTGGAGAAATGTTATGTATAATTCTCTTTAAGGAACTCTATTCCTATTATAGTATTCACTATTATAGTAATTAGAAGAATTATTCATAGGGAGAGGATGGAATACTAAATGGTCTAAGATGATATGGGGGTGGGAAAGAGGGAGATGAATAGTAGAGGACACCAAGAGGAACTTGAATGAATAAGAAAAATAGGATATTCTATTACACACAAAGAGGGCATGGGAAGGGGAAGGGATGAATACTATTATAAGAAGGAGAGGAAGAGAGCATTAAGAGGTAATAGTTAAACCTTACTCTTAGTGTAATTAACCCTGAGAGAGAAGAGTAGCTTTATCCATTGGGATATAAAACTCTATCCAAACCTACTGAGAAAATCAGAAGAGAAAAACCAAGGGGAGCAGGGGGTTGGGGAGGTCATAAAACGGAGGGCAGAAGAAGGGGGAGGGAATTCATTGTGCCTTAAAAATAAATAGAGGGGAATAATAAGGGAGGGGGTAGAAAGGGTAGTAAATCAAGGGAGGGGACAAGGGTTACTGGCATAAAGCAAACCACTGGTTTAAAAGGAAATAGTGTAAGAAGAAGAGGTAGAACTAGGAGAGGATACGAAAATGTCAGCGAATACACAACTGATAATTGTAACTCTGAATGTGAATGGGATGAACTCATGCATAAAAAGGAAGCAAATAGCAGAGTGGATTAGAAACCAAAATCCTACCATATGTTGTCTATAAGAAACACATATGAGGCAGGTGGACATACACAGGTTTAAGGTCAAGGGCTTGAGCAAAATCCTTTGGGCATCAAATGAGAAAAAGAAGGCAAGATTGACAATTATGATTTCTGACAAAGCCAAAGTAAAAATAGATATGATTAAAAAAGACAGGGAAGGTCATTACATCCTGATTAAAGGCAGTATAAACAATGAGGAAATAACACTGCTCAATATGTATGCACCAAGTGGCATAGCATACAAATTCATAAAGGAGAAACTGGCAGAGCTCAAGAAGGAAATAGATAGTAAAACCATAATAGAGGGAGATCTAAATATCCCTCTTTCAGATCTAGATAAATCAAACCAAAAAATAAATAAGAAAGAGGTAAGAGAGATGAACAAATTCCTAGAAAAATTAGATTTAATAGATATGTGGAGAAAAATAAATAGGAACAAAAAGGAATACACCTTCTTTTAAGCTGCACATGGCACATTCACAAAGATTGACCATGTAATAGGGCATAGAAACATTGCAAACAAATGCAAAAGAGCAGAAATAATAAATGTAACCTTCTCAGACCATAATGCAATAAAAATAATAATTAGTGAGGGCACCTGGACAGGCAAATCAAAAACTAATTGGAAATTAAATAATATGATTCTCCAAAACCAGCTAGTCAAAGAAGAAATTATAGAAACAATCAACAATTTCATTGAAGAGAATGACAATAATGAGACATCCTACCAAACTCTGTGGGATGTAGGCAAGGCAGTACTCAGAGGGAAATTTATATTCTTGAGTGCATATATTATACAAATTAGGGAGGGCAGAGATTAATGAATTGGGCATGCAACTTAAAAAATTAGAAAGCTAGCAAATTAAAAATCCCCAGATGAAAACTAAATTAGAAATACTATAAATCAAGGGAGAAATTAATAAAATCAAAAGTAAAAGAACTATTGAATTAATAAATAAGACTAGAAGCTTGTATTTTGAAAAAAACAGATAAAATAGACAAAGTACTGGTCAATCTAATAAAAAAAAAGGAAAGAAGAAATCCAAATTGACAGTATCAAAGATGAAAAGGGAGACCTCACCTCTAATGAAGGGAAAATTAAGGCAATCATTAAAAACTATTTTGCCCAATTATATGGCAATAAATATAGCAATCTAGGAGACATAGATGAATATTTACAAAAATATAAATTGCCTAGATTAACAGCAGAAGAAATAGAATACCTAAATAATCCCATATCAGTAAAAGAAATTGAACAAGCCATCAAAGGACTTCCTAATGTTAAGATTAAAAATGATAAAGACTGATATAATAAGAGAAATTAGTAGTTTAATTAAATCCATGGTCATATTGGTAAAATATATATGACCACACCTGACTAACTTTTAAATTTACTGCTGGAGCCCATCTTGTCCCTCTCGTATGCCAGCCAGCCACTCAGCAAAACCAAGAGACCTCCTCTAGGTCCTCCTCTGAATTTATGCTGCCCCCTGCTTGGGGACCTTTGACGTCTCCACGCCCTAAGACCAGAAACCCATTGGAATCATGGGTAATTTAGTCTCAAAGCCCCCACGTGTCCATAGGGAGTCTGTTAGACACTTCCAAATAGCACTTCCCTGAATTCAAAACAAACATTTCCCCCTGAGATTTGGCAAGAAAAGGTTGACCCCTTTTCTTTACTGGATCTATAAACATAGACAACTTCTAAATTTTAGGAATTTGGCGGATAAAAGAAATAGATGAACAAATGGATAAACTAGCCGCATTGACAAAAAACCAATTTGGGGGCAGTCCCCTATTGGCATATTAGTGTACATTCAAAACAATACATTCAACTCAATTTCAACTCCCAATAGTTCAATCAACTGCACCTCAAAGTTCAATTTTGATCTTCATGATCCAGTGAAGGGTCTTTAGGCATCTTTTTGGTGCCTTCACCAAACAGGTCCATCGTCTGGATTCTGGGGAGATGACAAGATCCTTATCCTGAAATTATTCTCAAAAGAATTTAAACTTAAGATTATAGATTATAAAACATACATTTCCTTCTAAGAATCATACACTAAGAAAAAATCACCAGAGCCTGATGGATTCACAAGTGAATTCTATCAGACATTCAAAGAGCAACTAATCCCAATACTATACAAATTATTTGATATAATGTGTAAATGGAATTAGCTCTAGTCCATTCATAGTCAAAACTCTACTTACCCAAGATGATATTATCCCCACCTCCATTAGTGGGGAGGGGAGATGAGTTACCCACACGTGAGAATAAGTAACAAATCAAGAACAAGGGACTGCCCTTTGGGCAGTCCAAATCAGTGTAGAGGCTGCTATTTGTCCACTTGAATTAGAGGTGGACCCACAGGAAGTGAGGAGAGACACTATCTCTTCAAGTATGTTGGTTAAATCCTGGAGAGGCAGTTCCTGCTTTGAACTTGGTGCTGAAGCATCTCGGCTGAGACCTCAGGCTGCTTTCACTCTGAATTGTCACGTGGGTAAATTAGGCTGACTTCCTTGGCCTATGTTGGCATTTTTCCAAACTTTACCTTAAGTAGGTCTTTACCTCTCTGATTGCTAAGGCCTTTACCTCTCTGATTGCTAAGGTCTTTACCTCTGCAGGCCTGGACTAGCCTCTCCCTCTCTCTATTTCCCTACCTTTTACCTTCCTAATTTTAAATAAACTACCTTAAACCCGATCCTGACTTGGGTCTATTTTTAATTATGGAATCAATATGAATTATTGATTACTGGTGGCCACACTTTAAATATATACCTATAAAATACCTAAAAATCTCCCTCTTACAATAATAAGCAAAGAAGGAGTCCTACCAAATTCCTTTTATGACACAAATATGGTACCGATTCCAAATCCAGGTAGATCAAAAACAGAGAAAGAAAACTACAGACCAATCTCCCTAATGAATATAGATGCAAAAATTTTAAATAGAATATTAGCAAAGAGACTCCAGCAAGTGATCAAGAGGATCATCCACCATGATCAAGTGGGATTTATACCAGGAATGCAAGGATGGTTCAACATTAGGAAATCCATCCACATAATTGACCATATCAACAATCTAAGAAACAAAAATCACATGATTATCTCAATAGATGCTGAAAAAACCTTTGACAAAATACAGCATCCATTCCTAGTGAAAACCCTGGAAAGTATAGGAATAGAAGGACTTTTCCTAAAAATAATAAACAGTATATACCTAAAACCATCAACAAGCATCATATGCAATGGGGATAAATTAGAAGCCTTCCCAATAAGATCAGGAGTAAAACAAGGATGCCCATTATCACCTCTATTATTCAACATAGTACTAGAAACACTAGCAGCTGCAATTAAAGAAGAAAAAGAAATTGAAGGTATCAAAATAGGCAAGGAAAAGACTAAGCTATCACTCTTTGCAGATAATATGATGGTCTACTTAAAAAATCCTATAGAATCAACTAAGAAGCTTGTAGAAATAATCAACAATTTTAGCAAAGTTGCAGGATACAAAATAAATGCACATAAATCATCAGCATTTCTATACATTTCCAACACACTAGAGCAGCAAGAAGTAGAAAGAGAAACACCATTCAAAATCACCCTAGACAATATAAAATACTTAGGAATTTATATACCAAAACAAACATAGTAATTATGCAAAAACAACTACAAAACACTTTCCAGACAATTAAAACTAGATCTAAACAATTGGAAAAATATTGATTGCTCATGGGTAGGACGAGCTAACAATAAAAATGACCATTCTACCCAAATTAATTTACCTATTTAGTGCCATACCTATCAAACTACCAAAAAACTTTTTTTACTGAATTAGGAAAAACTATAACAAAGTTCATTTGGAATAATAAAAGATCAAGAATATCAAGGGAAATAATGAAAAAAAAATGTGAAGGAAGGGGGCCTAGCAGAACCAGATATTAAACTCTACTACAAAGCAGTGGTCCTCCAAACGGTATGGTACTGGCTAAGAGACAGAAGGGAGGATCAGTGGAATAGACTTGGGGTAAGTGACATTAGCAAGACAGTGTATGATAAACCCAAAGAGTCCAACTTTTGGGACAAAAATCCACTATTTGACAAAAACTGCTGGGAAATTTGGAAAACAATATGGGAGAGAATAGGTTTAGATCAACATCTCAAACCCTACACCAAGATAAATTCAGAATGGGTGAATGACTTGAATATAAAGATGGAAACTATAAATCATTTAAGTGAACATAGAGTAGTTTACTTGTCATATCTCTGGGAAAGGAAAGATTTTAAAACCAAGCAAGAGTTAGAGAAAATTACAAAATGTAAAATAAATGATTTTGATTATATCAAGCTAAAAAGCTTTTATACAAACAAAAATAATGTAGCCAAAATCAGAAGGGAAACAACAAATTGGGAAAAAATCTTTATAACAAAAAACTCTGACAGGGGTCTAATTACTCAAATATACAAGGAGTTAAACCAATTGTATAAAAAATCAAGCCATTCCCCAATTGATAAATGGGCAAGAGACATGAATAGGCAATTTTCAGATAAAGAAATCAAAAGTATCAATAAGCACATCAGAAAGTGTTCTAAATCTCTAATAATTAGAGAAATGCAAATCAAAACAACTCTGAGGTATTACCTCACATCTAGCGGATTGGCTAAAATGATAGTAGGGGAGAGTAATGAATGCTGGAGGGGATGTGGCAAAACTGGGACATTAATGCATTGTTGGTGGAGTTGTGAACTGATCCAACCATTCTGGATGGCAATTTGGAACTATGCTCAAAGGGCTATAAAAGAATGCCTGCCCTTTGATCCAGCCATACCATTGTTGGGTTTGTACTCCAAAGAGATCATAGATAAACAGACTTGTTTGAAAATATTTATAGCTGTGCTTTTTGTGGTGGCAAAAACCTGGAAAATGAGGGTATGCCCTTCAATTGGGGAATGGCTGAACAAATTGTGGTATATGCTGGTGATGGAATACTATTGTGCTCAAAGGAATAATAAACTGGAGGAATTCCATGTGAACTGGAAAGACCTCCAGGAATTGATGCAGAGTGAAAGGAGCAGAGCCAGAAGAACATTGTACACAAAGACCAATCAATACACTGTGGTAAAACAGAATGTCTATTGACTTCTGTACTAGCAGCAATGCAATGACCCAGGACAATTCTGAGGGATTCATGGAAAAGAATGCTACCCACTTTCAGAGGAAGAACTACAGGAGTGGAAACACAGAAGAACAACTGCTTGAACACATGGGTTGAGGCGGACATGATTGGGGATGTAGACTCACAAATGCAACTATCAACAATTTGGAAATAGGTCTTGATCAATGACACATGTTAAAACCAGTGGAAATACACATCTGCCATGAAGGGAGGGGGAAATTGGGGGGGTGGGGTGTGAAGTGGAAAGTAAGAGCATGAATTATGTAACCATGTTAACTTTTCAAAAAAATAAATATTTATAAATGTTTTAAAAAAATAAAAAAAATAATGCAGAAAAAAAATAGATACACCCAGCTCTGGCTCAGTGGCTAATCAAAAGAAATTTCTTTATCATATGGTTAGTGGACCAGCAATATTTATATAATAACTGCACCATGCTCCAATGGATCATTCTGAATTATTAGTCATTTCTAGGAGTAGGCTCACCAAACATATATACACCCAGGTCTCCGTTCTCATCAGCAAGGCCTTTGTTACAATTCTACAAAATCTTATCTTTTCAAACCTAAGGTACATTCCAGATTATGTCTGACTTTCCTTTCCTCCTCTATCATAAACTAATTTGGAGTAGTCACTTCCCTTTAAGGTTTCTATCCTTTCTATAACCAGTGTTTTCTTATTTCTTATCACCAGATAAAAAAGACCAATTCCCCTTGTTGGTTTCTCTGTCTTTTGAAGGATGAGGAGAGACAGACAGACAGACAGACAGCGAAGAGACAGACAGAGAAGAGACAAAGACAGGGAGACAGAGAGACAAACAGAAAGAAAAGAAAAAGAAAAAGAAAAAGAGAGAGACAGAGAGAGACAGAGAAGAGGAGAGACACACAGAGAGAGAAGGAGAGAGAGAGAGAGAGAGAGAGAGAGAGAGAGAGAGAGAGAGAGAGAGAGAGAGAGAAGAGGTTTAGAGGAAAGATAGGGAGAACTGCAGTAAATTTCCTTCATAACTATCATATCATATTCCTGTGACTTATGATCTGTTCCCCCTTACTCTTTGTCTATTTCTTCTATCTGTCCAGGTGGTCTGTAATATTTTTTATGACAATATTATCTGTTTCTGCCTCCCTTGATCTTTACCCAAATGATTTCTTTATCTTTCTTCCCTCTAGTTCCCTCTATATTTCCTTCTATGAGTATATATATATATACATACATATACATATACATATACATATATACACATATGCACACACACACATATATTATATAAAGACTAATCTACTTACCTGCCTCTCTTTCTGATCCTCTTTGTTTTTAACTGAGGTAGTTATAATCTGGTTAGGAATACCATACCTCTTAGTTTCTGTGATGTCTTTGCTGTCAAATTTGCTTCCTTACATTACATATTTTACATTACATTACATTGCCTACATGCCTCTAGTTCTAGATTGTGTATCTGTGTAAAGACATCTGGAGCCATAGATTTTGGTGCAGTTCCCTCTCTTCTTGTTTTTATTTTGTTCCCTGGGTTTTTCTTTATTTTAGAAAATAAAGTCAGAATATTTTATTAAGCATCTTTAATTTTTGGTTTCTACTCATCTAATCTGATTACAAATGCTTAGGGAATAACAAGAAAATTGACTTAAGGCAATCCTATTTTTTAATATTAGATTTTGGTTATCAACTGTTTAACCGTTTAAAAGAGAAAAAAAGTTTAAAATAATCATTTATAGTCTCCTAATACATTGTGGAACAAATATTAGCATTGCTTCCCATATCAGATACCTTTTAAACATCATTAGTTATGGCAAACCTCATATTATTATTATTAAAGCAAAAACTTTAATCTTTCAAAAATCTAAATTGGAAATTGTCATCAGTTGAGGTTCTGCTTTTTAAAAATGTTTTGTCTTTTATTACTATGAACTTAATATGCATTAACAAATGTGAACATTGTCACACTCAAAGAACAGAAAAAAAAGAGGACCACATATAAAATTGTGAATCTCCATTAAATATGGCTTTTAAAACATATATTTCAGATTTAACATGCAGTTCCAAGAGTGCTTTGCTTGTCAGGTATCTCTACTACTATTCTTCTCTCTACACTGAAGCTTCTAAATATGTTCTTCTTATATTGAGCTTACTCAGTTAGCTCTATGGATATATGGAAGCAATTTTTCTCCTCCTGTCTTCATTTTCAGGTATTGTTCATGTGATCTTAGGCTAGCTACTTCTATTTGGGTTTATCAAATTAAAGAACAAGGTCCCTTGTAACTTCAAAATTCCATATGACTTTTCCGCCTTTGCTTCCCTTCTTTTGTCTCTGGTTGTTCCTTCTCTGACTCTTTCAATAGCTTCTCTTCCTTTTTTTTCAATGTTTCTTGTATCATCCCTTCCTGTTGGTAGCCTGAGCAGTTGAAAGAGTGTAGGCATGAGTTTACAGAGGCCTGATTTAAGAAAGATGGTAATAGTAGGAATGGAGAGGAACAACAGATTTTACAAATCGTGACCTGGAAGGATTTGGTAAGACGATCCTGAAGCTGGTTGCAAACTCACTTTTCTTCAGTCTTTTAGAAGTTTGCAAAGACTTTCCTTACAATCACTCTATGAGTCAGGTGTTACATTCACAGAGGGAGATTTAGAAACTGAGAAATTAAGTGCCTTACCCACCACTGCATTGCCAGTGATGGTCAGACCCAGGGCTTGACAACTCCGGTCCCTAGACAGTCATATGGCTTTTTTTGTGACATTAAGCTTAGCCCAAGTGACAAAGAGAGTATGGGGAAAAAATGAAACTCATTCAATTGAAGGGGAAGAAAGAAATGGGCATTTATTAAGAGATTACTATGTGCCAGGAACCCTGCTAAACACTTTAACAAATATTATCTCATTTGATCCTCACAACAACTCTGAGACAAATGCACTGTTACTATATAGCTGAAGGAACTGAGTCAGAAAATGGGTAAGTGACTTGCTCAGAGTTACACAGCTAGTAAGTATCTGAGGCTGGATTTGAACCCAGGTCTTCCTAACTCTAGGGCCAGCTCTATCCACAGAGATGCCTAGTTGCCTCTGGAAATGGAAACAAAAAAGGGACAAAACAATTAAAAATTGAATGCTGTGAAATTATGAGATCAAACTTTTCTCCAAAAAAAAAAAAGAGATATGAGAAGGCACCTCCCTGTCTTGGTTGTAGAGTTCCAGGGATGATGGGTGAAGAATAATGCATATATATTTGGATGTATTGGTTAGTTTTGATGATTTTTCCACCTCTTCTTTTTAAGAAATTCTCTGAAGGAGTGGGAGGGATACACTTGGGACATTTAAGTAATGTAAAAAGAAAAGAAGTCAATAAAATTTACTATGAAAAATGTTCATCACCAGATGATTAATATATTCAACAACAATGACTCAGGAAGACTGTTCTGAGGTATGCAAAGGTTGCAATCTGGATGATATTTTGACCAAAGAAGTAAACCATTATTCCTAAGTACTGAGACTAACATGAATGAAACAACAGTCATTGAAATCTCTGATGTGTCCTCTAGCAAACCTTAAGGACTAATTCAGTAGAAAATTCCTGGATTTTCGAAGTCTTGATACAAATGAAATTATCGATATTTTTCAGTGCACCTTATCATTATGCATATGTACTGATTTTGCATGATTCTAGAAGTCAAACCAGGTCAATGTTCTCTTTAAATTATCTGCAAAATAGGGGCTACTTTATCAGTGACTTTTATGATTCTTGCTTTGGTGTCTATATAATTCTCTTATTTGGTGGGGACAATTTCCTAATATTTCATATATTTATATATCCATATTGGTTAAGTGTCAGAAGGTATCTTGGAAATTAGTCAAACCCTATTGGGCAGAATGATACAGTGAAAAGGGCACTGGATCAGTTGTTTGAGGACCTGGACTCAAACACTACATTTGCCACTTGTTAACCTATGTGATAGTGATATCAGGCAAGTCTTTAAATTCTGGGGCCTTCTTTTCCTCATTTGTCAAATGAGGGTGTTGGACTAAATCAGTGGTGTCAAACTCAAATAGAAATAAAGGTTACACATCTACATGTAAGTGCTGCATGCCACACATTGCCTTAATTTTAAATGTAATGTGATCTATACCACATTTTATTTTTATTTATTTTATCAAATATTTTAAAATTATATTTTAATTTGGTTTGACCTGCACTCTGGAGCACTAAGGCTGATTGGCCAGTGTTGGAGTACTGGACACCTCTGATCTAGTTGATTTCTACAGTCCCTTTTAGCTCTAGACTTATGATGTATTGATCCCTCAATTTTATAGAGAGGAACCTAGGGATATGATTATTTCCCATCATTTTCTTTTAATCTAATTTTCATATAGTCTTCTGCCCCATTTGCTAGCTATGTTTCTTTTCTTCACTTTCTAGTTTGAAAATAATTCCACCAAAAAGTATCAAACATTTTACAACATGAAAAATATAATATATCCACACATGCAGCATTCCATACCTCTCACCTCACACTTCTCTATTTTAAGCATTAAAAAATTAACAGAAATATTTTTCTATTTTTCCTACCCCACCCACCCCATTGAAAAAAGGTAAAAAAAAGTACAAATTCCTTGAAACAAATACACAGTTAAGCAAAACATTTTCCCTCAGTGACTACTATATATGTGTATATAACACATATACGTATATATCTAGATTAGTGATGGTGAACCTTTTAGAACTTGTGTGCCATGCCCCATCAACCCAGACTGTGTGCTGTGCCCTCCCCACCACATCCCCTGCCCTGGCTCACCACCTTACACCAGACAGGGAAGGGAGAAAGAGACGGGAGTGGTTTGGGTGCTCCGCTCAGAGGAGGGAGGAAGCGCTTCTACTGGGCTGCTGGGCAGAGGGACTGGGAGGCACAGTGGAGAGGGGAGAGGAGCAGCTCCACAGAATCCCTCTGTCTTTCTAGTAACTAACTCTGGCAGGTGGCACATGCCCACAGAGAGGTCTTTGTATGCCATCTTTGGCATGCATGTCATAGGTTTGCCATCATAGACCCAAATATATATGTGTGTGTACACATATATTCATACATCTATACATATGTACATGCACACATATATACAATTGTATATGTATGTGTATATATAAGTATGTATGTGTATATAAATATATGTATGTATAAATACATATGTGTATGTATATATGCATGTAAAATATTTCTGGGCCCTGAATTCATCATCTCTCTTTCAAGAAGTGGATAACATACTAAATTGAGCAAGCTATAAATGAACTTCCAAAGGAAAAATACCATGGTCAAGATAAATTCATTAATGAATTCCATCAAACATTCAAAGAACAATTAATTCCTACTAATAAACTGAAAATATAGCAAAAGAAGAGATCATAATAAACTTCTTTTGTGACATAGATCAGTCTTGATACATAAACCAGGGAGGGTCAAAAAAGAAAAAAAAGTTTTAAACTAATTTATGAATTAATTGGTTGATCTTGAACAAGTAATTTCTTTTCTTCCTTCCTATTTTTTTTATCATCTGTAAATAAAGGAGTGATTTCAATCAATCATTCAACAAGTATTTTATTTTAGGTACTAGGCACTGTAGACAAAAGTAGAACAATTAGGAATTAGTTCCCTTAGGAACTCCACTTGGAAGATACAAGGGTTCAGAGAGATAAAATAAATAGACTAATTTTTTTTTCATTTTTATTTTTTAGGATGAGAAAGACAGCTAGCCAATTTGAGATTCTCTTCCTCTTGAAGAAGATGGCACTTGAGCCCCAAGACCTTGAAAGGAATCAGAGGCTTGAAAAGGTGGAGGTGAGGAGGGAGATGGAGCTTTTCAGTAATGGGAGTCAGTTTGGGTTGAGGCAGAGAGGAGAGATGGAATGTCAGTTTTAGGAACAATAAATAGGTCAATTTGGCTGAAACTTAAAGAGTGAAAGGGCTAACAGTAAACAGTCTGGAAAGACAGGTTGGAGTCAGATTATGAAGGACTACCAGTTCCAAATGGAGGAAGTTATAGTTTATCCCAAAGGAAATAGGGAGCCTCAGAAGTTTGTTATGATAGATAGGGTCCTACCTGTGCTTTAGGAGTATCATTTTGGAAGTGGAGTGCAATTAGGAGAATTACTGTAACAGTTTAGGAGAGAGGTAATTCCTAAACTCTCACCTCTCACCTCTGTCATTTTATGTGTGCTACAAGATTCCTTTCAGCTTAAAGATTTTATTTTCTATGTTGGTTGTTAAGTACAGGGCCTGGGATGCATAGTGCCAAGGATAGAGATTGATTCAGGTAAATAACGAGTTTGGAGAGAAAGGAAAAGATTTAAGTGCCAGAGATAAATTTAGGTCTACCAACACTTATCAAGTGTCTAATAATGGTGCTGAGGAAAGCAAAAATGGAACCCCAAGATCCTTTTTAGATTCCCTAGATTTAGATTAAGCTTTACTGAAAGGTGATCTCATATTTTGAGTACAGTGTCCAGACTCTAAGATATCAAAACCTGGCTTCCTCACACGTGGATTTTGTGTTAATGATTAAATCTCTCTCTTAACTGAAACAATTGGGACTGAAACAACAAATTTCCAAGCCTCATTGTTTGAAGTTCTTTCTCCCTCCCCCTTGCCCATTACTAGTCAGCTATAAAGGCTTTGCTTATTCTCAGATGACAGTCCTGGAAAGGGGATCAGAGCCCATACACCCTAGTGCAGAACGTCCCAAGAACGCCAGGACATCCCAAGATCAAAATGTCTCAGAAGATGTGGGTCGGGCTGATGCTGATGGCAACAATGGGAGTGGCTATGCAGGGGAGTGAGATGCCAGGCCTAGTAATCAAGATCACCCAGAAAGGCCTAAATTATGGTAAGGGACAGGTAATGGATTCTCTCTCTCTCTCTCTCTTTCTCTCTCTCTCTCTCTCTCTCTCTCTCTCTCTCTTTCTCTCGCTCTTTCTCTCGCTCTCTCACTCTTTCTCTCTCTCTCCCCCTTCCCCTTCCTCTCCCTTTCTCCCTCTCTCTCCCTCTCCCCCTTCCTTTTCCTCTCCCTCTTCCTCTCCCCCCTCCTTTTTCCTTCCCCTCTCTCCCCCTCTCTCTTCTTCCTTTCCTTCTTATCTCTTTCTCTGCCTCTCTCTCTTCTGTCTCTCACTCCCCTCTGCCTCTCTCTGCCTCTCTGTCTCTGTCTCTGTCTCTCCTGGATAGCTATCATGGTCCCAGGAATAGGAGAAGCTCGACTGTAGGCAAAAAATAAGGACTAATCCAGTATTTTGGGAAAAGCTATATCCTGAGTCAAGGCACTTGAGTTCTAATCATGACTCTTTCTATAAGGATCAGAGAATCTTAAGAACCAGAAAGTCTAGGAGATTTTCTAGACCAACCCTTTCATTTCCCCAGTAAGGAAAATGAGTCTTAGAAAAGTTAAATGATTCCTCAAAAGTGACACAGGTAGTAAGTACCAAAACTAGAATCTAAACTGGAATTCTGTTTCTCAAAATCTATATATGTATAAAATAAACATAAGGATATTTCAAGAGGCATTATGAATTGAGGCAGTCCAAGAAAGAATTGTTCTCTCTTCTTCTCCTTCTAGTTATCTGACCACTCTTCAGTCTTCATTTTTCATTGTTCGGTCATTTCAGTTGTGTCTGATTCTTTGTGATCCCTTGTGGGGTTTTATTGGCAAAGATACTGGAGTGGTTTGCCATTTCCGTCTCAAGCTCATTTTACAGATGAGGAAACTGAGGCAAACAGGGTTAAATGACTTGCCCAGAGTTACATAGCTGGTAAGTTTCTGAAGTTGGATTTGAACTCAGAAAGATGAGTCTCCCTGACTCCAGGCCTGTGTATTATGGCACCACCTAGTGGCCCCTAGTTTTCTCATTAGCTCACTATTCAAATCTACTCTTTTAAGTGTGGGTAAAACCTAAGGCTTGGTCCTGGGCCCTCTTTTCTCTCTACATTCCCTCTCTTGGCAGCCTCATTGGAACTCATGGGCTCAGAGCACTGTCCAGCCCCGTCTCTGGGTAGGTGACTTCTGGTTCTATCCACTCAACTCTAGTCTCTTTCCTGGGTTCCAGTTTTGCATCACCACCTGCTTCTTTGAGATTTCCAGATGCATGTTCCCTAGCTCAGACTCATCTTGTCCACAGAAGGACTCATTGTTTTTCACTAAAAAAATCCACCCCTCTTCCAAATTTCCCTATTTCTGCTGAGGGCACAACTTTTCCAATCCTCTGCTCCTTATTCTCCTTTATCTTGCACATCCAATCAGTTGATAAATTGAGTTAATTCATTTTCAAAATCTTGAGAATCCACCCCCTTTTCTACACTCACAGAAGTCCCTCCCTAGTTTGAGCTCAACTCATTTCTGGTATTGTAATAACATCCCAACTAGTCCATCTCCTTCAAGTTCCTCCCCTCTCTGGTTTACACTCTGCAGAGCTGCCTAAGTCATATTCCTAAAGCACAGGTCTGACCATGTCAAGCCACTAATATTAATAATGACTAGCATTTACATAGTACCTTCTGGGTGTCAGGCACTATGCTAAGCACTTTACAAATGTTATCTCACTTGATTTTAACAAAAAAAAAACTTTCAAAGTAGGTGCTATTGTTACCATCCTCATTTTATAATTGAGGAAACTGAGCTTAAGTGCCTTGCCCAAGGTATCTGAGGCTAGATTTGAATTTAGGTCCTCTTGATTCCTCTCCCAACATTCTATCCACTGCCTGATCTAGTTGTCAATAAATTAATCTAGTAAGGATCAATTTGGCATTTAAAGCCATTCACAACCTGGATCTGGTGGACCTTTTCAGGGTTATTATTCATGACTTTAGTTACTCTGTGAGCCAGCCAAATTGCTCATCTTACTGTTCTTCACAGAGGACACATGCTTCTCTCTCTTCCTTTGCAGAGACTGACCCTTATGCATGAAATGAACTCCCTCCTTCCTCACCTTCCTCTCTTAGAATCCCTAGTTTCCTTCAAAGCTTAGCTAGAGTTCCACATCCCACAAATGGCTCTTCCTTAATTGCCCACTCTCTGCTGGTGTTCCTCTCACTCTGAAATGATCTTGCATTTATTTTGTATATTCTGTAATGTATATACGTTTTCTTCTCTTATAGAATATAAACTCTTGGAGGTCAGAGACTGTCTTATTTTTGCTCTTGAATCCCCAGCATAGAGCCTGACAGCCTTGATTTGTTATGTGATCTTGGAGGCCTTCTTTAAGTTTCAGTTTCCCCCTCTGTACAATGAAGAAGTTGTGTGAGATGATCTCTAAGAGCTTTTTACTTACTCTGATATTGACGGTTTGAAAAGGTCTTCTAGTTCTAAAAGCTGCTGAATGAATGAAGCTACCTGCTATCTGGAATGGCAATAGAGGTGCAGGATAATTCTTAGGGATGTCCAGCTGCCTGACTTCCTACCACAGGTCTAGGTTGGGGAAAGAGAGTGGTTCCCTATGCAAGCCCTTTCCTTCAACCACTTAGCCTGAGACAAACTTGATCCATGGCCCTCAGTCTTTACTGAGTGCCTGTCCCCACCCCAGCCCTGTTCTAAGTGCTCTGGGAGGGTAGCTCTGTAACCCTCAGTCCCTCAGCATCTAGCACAGAGCTCTGTGTATAATGGCTTCTCAGTAAATATTTGATGAATAAATGAAATATATCAGTGCCTATGAGGTACAAGACTCTGTGCTTGATATCATAGGAGTTACAATGCGATAGGATACTTGGATTCCTGAGCTCAGAGAATTTGACTTCCAGTCTAGTTCAGGAAATGAGATGTAAGTAGACAAAACGTTTTCAAATACCAAAATGAAGATTAAGTTAAAGTTAGACGCAATAGTATAAGAAATATCAGAAGAAAGGAAGTATATTGAAGAAGGGAATCATAGAAGAGGTTGGAAAAACTGGGTTCAAATCTAGGCTTTGACATTAATGATAACAATGGAGATTCTAAGCAGGGGCAGCTTAGTGAATTAAGAGCCAGGCCTAGAGATAGGAGGTCCTGGGTTCAAATTTGTCCTCAGACACAGACATAGCTGTATGATCCTGAGCAAGTCACTTAACCCCTATTGCTGGGCCCTACTGCTCTTCTGCTTTGGAACTGATATTTATTACTGATTCTAAGACAGAAGGACAGAGTTTAGAATGGGGACTAGGTCTATGATTTCATTGGTAAAGGGAGCTCTCAGCTGGCCAGTCCAGATGGGTATCTTCTTTGTAACTCAGGAGATGCCTACAGCAAGGTAAGTGACTTGCCACTGCGGACTCGTCACCTTACTTTTCTGGGCTTTTTCTTCTTGATTGATAAAATGAGGGAGCTGGATTAGATGACCTCTAAGTCCCTCGTTAACTTTGACATTCTCGGTACATGACTGATGAAAAGGGCAGACAGTAAGTGTAGCAGGAATCTAAAGGAAAGAAATGCTCCCAATGGGTTGGGAGCAAACTGGGAGGGCTGCCCAGAGTGGGAGGGATTTAAGCTGAGTCTTTTACTTTAGAAATTTTCTTCTCCCAGAGTACTAATATCATAGAGTCAGGGTAGGAAGTCCGGGGACTTCACACAAGATGATATTTCACTGATGAATAGCCCTGCTTCCTTATTACCTTTCCCATAAGAAACATAGACTCAGAAATTCATAGAATATCAAAGCTAGGGAGGTCTCAGAACATAGAACCTCAGAACTAAAATGACTTTTATTAAAAAAAAAAAAGCAAGAACCTTACTTTATGTCTAGGTAGCAACTTGAGGGCAGAAGGGGAAGGACTAGGCAGCCTAGTGTTAAGTGACCCACTCAGGGTCACACAGCTAGAAAGTGTCTGAGGACAGATTTGAACCCAAGACTTCCCATCTCCAGGTCTGGCTCTCTATTCACTGTGCCACCCAGCTGTCCCTGAAATGACTCTTTGAGGAAGAGATAGATGCTCACGTCTGGCTGGAAGAAATGAAGCATTGTAGAAGGGAAGTGATTTGCTCAGATTCATGCAGAGAGTTAACTTCCATGACTGATGGGAGCTGATATCAAGACGCTGCTCAGTGTCTATCTTAATGCTTCTTCCCCTCACTCCTGCCCCAGGAATTTGTTATTCCTGACTATATTTCCATGTAAAGGAGATCCTCTTTACCAATCTTTGGGAGAGAACCAACTGGATTCTATTTCGGTTGTATCTTTCTCCATGCTTAGAAGCCCTCTCCATTTAGGATTGAGTCAACATAATTGGCCTCTAGTGAATAATTAGCCCATTTTAAAAGGCCAAATTACCTTTCATCCCCTCTGTGCTATCCTCATAGCCTATGCTTAGTAAGTGTGAAAGCTGAGCAAGGGAGAAGCTTCCATCCCGTAGGGACCCAGCAGGGCTTTTGCTCTTCTTGCTAGTACTCCAGGATCATTGCTCTGCCATCGATGTTTCCCAGTTCCTCATATCATCCCTTAGTAAATGACTGAAGTTAATCAATTAAATGAATTCATTCCAAGGTCTTAATGGGTGATAATATCTTAATGCTCCCTCTCTTCAAGGTAGCATAATTGTATTTGAACATAACCTTCAGTGCCTAAATCCAAAGAATTATTTATGAGGAGTCAGAAGGGACTTCTGAGGCCATCTAGTCAAATTCCCTCAATTTATAACTGAGTAAAAAGAATACAAGGAGGTTAAATTGATTTGTCTCAGGTCAAACAGGTACTAAATGTCAAAGGCTGGGTTAGAATCCAAGTCTTACAATGGCAGAGCCACTAATTTTTCTGCTCTATCAGTAGACATTTGGGGCAGGAGCCTTTTGAATCAGTGCATATAGAAGTGAAATGGATACCTTCTCAGTCTATTTTAAGGTTGACTCTGGGGAAGCATTCATATTTACTCTCAGAATAAACTATCACATGTTCTGGCCCACTAGCACATACTACATGGGAAATGAAATGTTGTGACTACTAACCTCCTTTGCTTTCTGTTCCTTCAGTTTCAAAGAAAGAAGGAATCTTACTACATAAGGAGCTGATGAAGATCTGTATTCCAAATATTGAAGGAGACTCCAAATCCCCACATCAGGGGATAGGGCATTATCAATTGATCAAGTAAGGCTATAACAATCCTTGAAATCATTGATCCATAGAATCTTAGATTCTTTGATCCACATCATCCTATAATCTCAAAGTCATGGAATCCTAGTATAAGACCCCTATGAGACTACCATCCAAAATTGTACTCAAATTAGTGCTGGGTCCCCAGAGGGCAGCTGCTATCATGGGTTCTAGCAGTAACCCTGAGAGGTTGCATTCCAATAGTTCATGAGCTCCCGTCTGTGTGCTTCCATTAATATGGAAGTCAGTGTTTTTAGCTTTTTTTGCAAAAGCATTTGTTAAATGGCATAACAAGAGCAGTAGCTACAAAATACTCCCTGTATAAACATGGGATGTATTCTCCCATGGGTTCAAACTTAGACCATAATGGTAATGAGGCACACATGTAGAATATGTGTATGGCAAAGGTATTGTAGGACCTGGAAGTTATTTTTCTCTTTATAAAGTCCTAACACTAGGTTCCAGGATCTACTCTCCATAGTTTTAAATTTTTTTTAAATTTTATTTTATCTTCAGTTCTGAATTCCCTTTATCCTATTTCTTTCTCCCCTACCCATCGAAAAGTCAAGAAAAACAAAACTCAGTATAAATATGTATAGTCAAACAAAACAAATTCCCTCATTAGCCATTTAAAAAATTAGAAAAGAAAGAGAAGAAAATATCCTTTGATTTAAATCATGCATCTATCAGATTCAAGCAGTTCACTATCTTCCCCCTTCCCAGCAAGGATCATTGGCTGGTTTTGCTCACTTCACTTTGCATCAGTTCATTCAAGTCTTCTCAGGTTTCTTTGAAATCATTCCTTTCATATTTCTTATAGCACAATCATTTTCCCTCTCCTTCATATTCCATGATTTGTTCATTCATTCCCCAATTGATGGGCATCCCTTTGGTTTTCAATTCCTTGCTATCTTTAAGAGAACTGTATAGTTTGATTCTCAATCGCCAGGGGCAGATCCTCAAAGCTACTTCATTCCTATGTTGACTCTCTCCGGGTAGCTTTGTTTTTCTGGAATGTGTCTCTGAGGTTACAGGTTTCTGTGTATCTGTTCACCATGCCAACTCTGTGCCAATTCCCCATCAAAGCTACAACAATGGCTAATGTTGGTCATGAGAAAGAATAAATTCTCTTTTCCTATGTTTAGGGATATTCTCCATAGAATAGCTCACAATGTCTCTAACTCTCACACTTAAATTGTTGAAATTCACTAGAATTTTAACTATTTAAAACTCCCAGGTGTGTGGTTAATTGGCTAGTTCAGGTAGTTGCTCTATTCCACTCTTGACCCAGAGATATTTACATCTTATAAAAGAATCAAAGCATAGATGCATGTTTTACAGTTAACCTTATGGTTAAATTATTTACCTTCTGTGACTACATTTGTTGAGGCTCTCTTACACCAGAACCATAGAAACTTAGAATCCCTGGATGATAGAACATTAATATAACATCTGGGAGTACATCCTCTCTCCAAAAGGTATCCCATATTCAAAGCCCTCTTTGGATATAGGTCTACTTAAAACTTTAAGAAATGAACCCCCCCCCTTTCCCACAATGTCTTTGCTTTTATGAATCAGATAGTGGACACAATTCAAAACAGATGTTTTATGAAATATAATTGATAGTAAATAGCAACAGAACATTTCCCCCTAAATCCTGGAGCATAGTCACCCACAGATATGCACATTATCTGAAGAGTGGATATGCCTAGAGGAGAAGCTTGGAGAAGCCCACACACAGACAGCACATGTGGCCAGGAAACATGTGTGGAAGGAATGACACATAAGAACCATGTGTGGCATGGCCATTCATGCCTCTGATGCTATAGACCAGCTGATGATGTCTTTGTGGGGTATCATTTTGCTGCTTTTGATTGATGTGGCATGGAGTGTCTGCCAAATGTTGTTCCCTGCTGGTCTTAGGTGGTCATTGTTGAGTAATGCTCTTTTCTTGTTGTGGGGGTGCTGCTGGGAATATCTTTACAAAACATCTCTCTACTGCCACCTTCTGACTTCGTCTGAATGATTAACAGGGCTCTGGCTTCTCTTTTAGCTTATAGATGTTTAATTAAGCTCTAGTTCTATTAGTGAGAAATAGGTCTTTCACATTCCTAGTCATCATACTTGAAAGAAGCCCTCAGCTGCTTTCTTTCCATAAGGAGAATTGTTTACTTTCTAAATCTCATCTTCAAGGAGTCAACTTATTTTGCCACACAAAACACCCAGCCATCTAATTAAGATCTTGCAATCAAGTTCGAAAGCCCTTTTTAGCCAAGTGTAGTAGCACATGCCTATAATCCCTGCTGTCAGGAAAGCTGAAGATGGTGAAATGCTTGAATCTGAGAGTTCTGAGTTATAGTAGTTCTAAAGGCAAAGGGTTGGCCACACTAAGACCAGCACCAATATGGTAAATACCTGGGAGTAGAGGGCTACCAGGAGGGACAAACAAGCTCAGGTCAGAAACAAAGAGCAAGTTTAAGCTTCCAAATTGGATCAGTTTATGGTTGATTACTGTGCTTCCAGCCTGGAAGAGACAGGAAGATCTTGCTTCTAAATGTTTCTCTTATCTTCAGTCAATTCCTGATGAACAAGCTGTAACCTTTCAAAATAATTTAAAAGGATGCCTTTAAATAGGATACTGAAGACTAGGCTGAAGACCCACAGTTTTCCTCCCCAAGGTTATATAGGAATTTAGTGACAGCTAGGATTAGAATCAGTCTCTTGACTTTCAACCCAATGCTCCCTTTACTTCACCATAGTGCTGTAAGCACTCAAGAGCAAGAGGCAGAAAATTGGAGTGCCAAAATCATCATTGACTCCTTATGAGACTTTGGACAAGGTACTGCTCTGTCCTAGACTTCAGTAACTATAAAATAAGGAGAAAGCACCCTACTCTGCTTCCCCAACAAGGAGGTCATTGGAATGAGTTGGTAGTGTGGGTGGGAAAGCAACTTAATTAAGACTTAAAAGAAATGTTAGAGAAAGATCAGCTAAATTTGTCTGTGGACAGACAAATGCTGTGTCTTTGAGAACCTCTCCATGACTTCAGGGGTAGGTTTCATAAACCTGTGAATGCAAGAATGAATGTATGGATGAAAATGCATTCATTAAGTACTTGGTCTGTGCTCTGCATTGTGCAAGGTACTGGGGAAATAAAGGCGAACATGAGACAATTCTTGCTCTTGGGATATTCACAATAAGGGGAGACAATACCTAAAGCAGAGAGGTGTCCCTGGAAGGGAAAGTTTGGTTAGAGAACAGGAATAGTGAGTAGAGCCATCAGGCAGTCCATTATCATGCCATTTCCAGAAGCAATGGTAATGGGGATCTGATCATCCCTCAGCAAATGGTGGAAAATGAGTAGGGGAGGGTATTTGGGGAAGAAGGAAGGATGCCAAGTTATTGCAAAGACTGGAGATCTTGCCACTACAGTGGACTGCCTTGTAACTGGGAAAGCAAATGGTGGCAAATGTATATAGTACTGTCTTAGAGGGTTAACCTTAGACACTTACTTTGGGCAAGTCATTTAATACTGTTTACCTTAGTTTCCACATCTATAAAATGAGCTGAAGAAGGTAATGATAACTATTCCAGTTTCTTTGCCAAGAAAACCCCAAATTGGGTCACAAAGAGTTGGAAACAACAAAAGAAACAACTAAACCTCTAGAACAAAGAGGATCAACTATCCAGAGCAAGAGTAGCCTCATTATAAACCAGGTGGGGTAAGGGGACAGATGAGGGATGCCAGAATAGACTTCCACAATGTGACGGTACAGTTGGGCTACAACAGATTAAGAACTGCACAACAAAACGTTGTTCTTCAGAACAATGATATTGGAGAAGTGGCATGTTACAGTGGAAAGAACATTGGACCAAGAGTCAAAAGACTTATGTTTGAGATCTTACTCTTTTGTTTCCATTCTTCATGTTTCTTTCCCTCTCTGGGATTCAGCTCCCCATCTACAGACAGAGAAGTCTAGGCAAGGTCAGAGTTATTAGAAATACACTTATGGTATTGGGAATCACTTAGCAAAATAAATAGAAATACAATAGAATGTAGCTAATGCCAAGGTGTGGTTTTTAAAGTCAATATGCCCACAGGGATCCTCTTGGATAGTTTGTGATGGTTCTGTTTCTATTTGAGTTTGACCCTCCTGGGCCAGAAGACCTCTCTGCTGTCTCTTCTAGCTCTAAATCAATTCCTTGAACTCATTTAGTTCATCCACCTCATTTTACAGACGAGGAAACTGAAACCCAGAAACCTGAAGGGATTTGACTGAAGTCACACACAAAGGGTGGGAAGCATTGTTGTGGGGAAACTTGACGTGGACCCCAGGTTCAGGACAAGGTACCCTTTGCAAGAATGCAAGACTCCAAAACTTAGCTTAAAAATAGAGAAATTCATTAATTTGATATTCATGTTGAAGTGGCTGGGAGGAAAGTGCAGGTGAAGCATTGCCTCCTCAAGGAGGTGGATTCTGGGCTTTATATGCCTTTTTGATAACAGGGGCTCTATGACTAGGGATGAGGGAATGAAATGAGATTGGGCAAAAGTGGGAGATGTTTATTATCTGACTGGGGCTAGGATAATGTTTTGTGTCCTGAAGACACAAAGGGTCACTGGGAATAGTTTAGGGAACAAGTAGATGTCCCAGATATAACCTGATGGTATCAGAGCATAACTGGAAGATATCTGTGTCCATCTCAAAATCTAGGGGAGAATCCAAAGGGAATATTTCTCTCAGGGGTCTTCCCTTATTGTGGATCTCTAATGCCCAGGGTTACCTTTTCCTCAGCACTACAAGAATGCAAGGAAGGAAAGGAATTTTCCTGCTTTCTTTTTGAGCTGAAATACTTCTGGAGTCTGAGGTGTCCAAGGGAAACCTGGAGTTCAGTGAGTACTACAATTCAAACCTAGGCCCTCTGCCTCTGGAAACAGTGTACCAGCAGCTTCCTTTTTACCTAATGCAGTGTAAAGTCATTAAACCTTGTTTGTCTTAGTTTCCTCATCTGTAAAATGAGAACACCCTGGAAAAGGAAATGGCAAACCACTCTAATATCTTTCTAAGAAAACGTCTAATAGCATCATGAAGAGTGGAACATGACTGAACAGCAACAATAACAACAGTCAAGGCAATAGGCAGGCATTAGGCAATAGGCATTCCTACCATGTGTGTCTGATTCTGTACTAAGGGCTAGACCTTGGGAAGATCATATTCTTGAGTACTTTGTGGCTGAAGGAACCCCTTCTCTTTTGTTTTACTTGCAGTATGAGCATCAGTAAGTTCCAGATGCCAAATATGCATGTTCGTCTGGTACCTAACGTTGGCCTTAAGCTGTCCATCCAGAAAGGCTTGGTCACCATCAGTGGAAAGTGGAAAGACCATAAGTACGACAAGTAAGTTGTTTCTTTGAGGTCTTTTGAGACTCTCCCCTGACTGCAATCATAATTCCTTGACCTTGTTTCAGGGTTTCAGATTCTGTTCTTTCCTTTGCTTCGCCAACAATACTGGAATGGATCATTTTTCAAAGTTAATTTCCTGCCTGTTCTTGTGTGTGATCCTCCTAATAATTCCATGAACTAGACAATTCCACAAACATTTATGAATGCTCTACCAAATGCAGAGTTGTGTTTGGGTGCTGTGGATGCAAAGGTAGAGAAACAATGACAGTTTCTTCCCTCAAGAGGCTTTAAGGCAGAGATATAAGCCTGTCTACAAGCAAATAAGAATAACTCAAGGGCATAGAGAGATAGGGGAAAAGGACCAAACAAGGCAAAGGGCTATAGGGAAATTTGAGAGGGTGCAGAGAAAACAGGAAGGGGGAAGGGATCAAGGAAGTGATTTGTCTAATGAGGTAGCCTGGGCACAAAGACTGAAAGGAATAGGAGCATTTCAGTAAATGCAAAAGAAGGGAGTAAATTCCAGGCATGTTTTTGACTTTGTATTCCCAGTACAATGAACACAGAATTCAGACCAACAGGTATTTGTTAATTAACAATAATATTTATTCTATTATTATTTTATATACTCAATAACAACATATAGAACATAATAACATAAATATATAATCATATTACATAATAATTAGTTAATAATTAAGAGCCTACTATATTCTAGACATTGTGTTAAACACTGAGGATACAAAGAAAGTCTTTCTGAGGGTTCCCTAACTCCAATAAAATGGTCCATAATTTTAAGGAACTCAAAGTCTAATGGGGGAGAAACCATGAAAACAACTATGTTCAAAAAATCTATAGAAAGGATAAATTAAAGATAACCACAAAGGGTTGGTGCTAGCATTAAGGGGGCTTGAGAAAGGCTTCTTGTAGAAAATGAGGCTTCTTGTAGAAAAATTTAGCTGGGACTTGAAGGAAGCCAGGAGGCAGAGATGAGGAGAGAGAGAATTCCAGGCATGGAGGCCAGCCAGAGAAAATACCTGGAGTTGGGAGATGGATATCTTGTGTGAAGAACTCAAGGTAGCTAATGTTACTGGATCTCAGAGTCTTTAAAACAGAGTAAGAGAGGGATTATAAAGTAAAGGAAGATGAGAAAGGTTGGAGGGGGGTCACTCAATTAGTAGATATCATCATTGGGACTCTTTTATAACTTTGCTAAGGACCATCTTATCCTTGCTGTTACTGGCCTAAATTTTATTGAGAAGGGACTGGAATTTGGTCCATCAGTTCAAAATACTAACTGAAATGAACAGTGAATGCAGCCACCTCCAGGGAGTGTGGTGACTGGAGCCAT
The DNA here is from genome assembly GCF_016433145.1 of Gracilinanus agilis. Taxonomy (NCBI): domain Eukaryota; kingdom Metazoa; phylum Chordata; class Mammalia; order Didelphimorphia; family Didelphidae; genus Gracilinanus; species Gracilinanus agilis. The sequence goes on along the minus strand of NC_058131.1, from coordinate 337,060,332 downwards.
TTCAAAGAATAGGGCAGAGTTCAGGATCATTTTGTTTCTTATATGACTGCAGACAAATCACTTTACACTGCTGAGGGATAAGCAGAGTATGTTGAAAAGAGAAGGGCTCAGTGTCCAAGCCTTGACTGTTTAATGATGGGCAAGTGTCAGCCTCTAAGTCTTAGGTTCCTCATATGTAAAATGAAAAGGCTCCCTGCTTTTAATCTATCAATCTATGAACCTCAGTCATAGTCATATAGGAAACAAGGGAAAGAGAATTTCTTGTTAGATTATAAACTGAGGATTTTTTTTTCCACCAGGAAAAGTCATATCCCTTTTGTCCTGAAGATCAATGTGTTCATCACAGCCATGTTTTATCTAGGAAAGAACAATAAAAACCAGCTTACTGTCTCCACCAACCAGTTCAACATCCAAACAAAGACTGCTAAAATAAGCACAACCAATCAAACGTATGTACATATGCTTTTTGTTGGCTCATTCCTTTGAAAATTTTCCAGGACCCCTGGGTCCTATATATAAAGCCTGAGATTGTCTTTGGTTCTACTCTTTCCCTCTTCTCCTCCCCCTTGGTTCAAAACTCACTTCTTATACTTACTACCTGTGTGACCCTGGAGCAAATCATATAACCTCTAAATTTCAGTTTCTTCATCTGTAAAATGAGGGAGTGGAGTTTGGGCTCTATAGTCTTTGAGGTCCTTTCCATTCCTAGATATATTATGCTATGATCCTATGAACCTTCCTGGGCCCCAATCTCCACATTTGTTAAGTGAAAAGGCTCTAAGAACTATATATAAGCTGTAGGAAGGTAAGAACCATGATTCCTCTAATAAGAGGTGTCAGCAAAACCCAAATATGGCCTGAACTCAATTAAAATGAAATTGTAGGGGAGATAGCTAGGTGACTCAGTGAATTGAGAGCCAGTCTCAGAGCTGTGAGGTCCTGGGCTCAAGTTTGGCCTCAGATACCTTCTGTGTGATCCTGGGCAAGTCACTTAAACCCCCACCGACTACCCCTTACTGCTCTTTTGCCTTGGAACCAATACATAGTATTGATTCCAAGATGGAAGGTAAGGGTTAAAAATGCAGTTATAGCTAATATCAACTTGAGGTTTTCTAAGTCAATGTGCTACCTGCAGAAATCCAGTTCTACTTATAGTGGCTACCACTTTAGTCCAAATGACATCTCCCGTAGATGTAGTCCCTAGCATAACATGCAATAAGAACAACTCTCCCCATTTATTCCAACTGTCTCTTGCCTTCTGAACTTCTACAGCACTGATAGACTATGCCAGCCATTTAGCACCTCATCAGGGATTGCCTAGATTAATATTTAACTATTTCTATATGAGTTAAGGTTGTGAGCTCCTGTGGACTATATAGCTCTATATTTCCAAGTGTGCCATGTTTGAATGAATAAGTCTTGTTGGAGTTAGTCAGACCATTAGCAGCATTTACTAGTCATCTGCTGGAAGCCAGGCTCCAAAATGAGTGCTAGCATTGGGGGACCATTGGATCCTACCTTTGGAATTGGAAGACACCTTAGAGAGTATTCAGCCCTATGGTGTAGAGTGGAAAGACCACTGGATTTGGAGTTAAAAGACTCTGGATCAAATTCCAGAAGACCGTAGATCTCTCAGAACCTCAGGCTCTTCATCTATAAAAAGAGAGGATAAAACCAAATGTTCCCTAACATCCATCCCATTTCTGAAACTCTGATCCTATGATCTTTGATGTCATCATGTCCAAACCCCTCATTTTAAGCATGAAGAAACTGAAGCCCAAAGACAATGAAGTGATTTGCCCAGGATCACACAAGCATCAAGGAGACGTTCTGCCCCTTGAATCCAGGTCCTCTGATTCCATATCTAGACCTCTTTCTATCACACTACACTGCTTTCCTATACATAAGAAAAGACAGCATGGGCTTAGACCATGTATAAAACAAACAGGGAGACAGAACATGCAGTCATGAAAAAAAAAAAAAGATGGGGTCAACCAATATAGCCCTGAGGAGCTAGGATGCAACGGACTCCAGGTGTCAAAGAAGAGTATCAGAACCAGATGTCAGTAAGTTGGAATAATTTAAACTGGGCTTCAAAGGAAGAAGGCAGCTAGGTGACACAGCAGATAAGTGCTTCCTGACTTGGAGCTGGGAAGAACTGGGTTTGAATCCTGCCTCAGACACTTACTAACTGTGTGAACTTGGATGAGTCATTTAACCACTGGCTGATCAGTTTTCTCATTTGTAAAAATGATGATAATAATAGCACTCTCCCTCTAGTGTTTTTCAGGGGATTATGATAATGATAATAACAACAGCTAGTATTTCTGAGGTACCCACTATGTGCTAGACACCATGCTAAATGCTTTACAAATTTCACTATATAAATGCCAGCTATTATTATGAAGAAGGTGGAAGAGAAGGAGGGAGGAGGAGAAAAAGAGGAAAAGGAGAAAATGAAGAAAAGAGGGAAGAGGAAGAGGAAGAAGAGAAAAGGAAGATGAGGAAGAAGAGGAAGAAGAGGAGGAAAAGAAAAGGTCAAGGAGAAGCAGCAGAAGAAGGAAGAGGAGGTGGAAGAAGAAGAGGAGGAGGAGAAAGAGAAGAAGGAGTGAAGGGTGGCTTGGGAAGGAAGAGAGGCCTTCCAGGACCCTTCTAACTCTGAGATTCTGTTCTTCCTCCTAGTTCACTGAAAAATCTGTATAAGAAAGTAATTGGGCCAATATTCCAAAAGGAGATCAAGCAAAAGGTAAGGCTTAAAGAGATGGTCTCTCTCTCCTGGGTCCTTTTCTATAGCCCTCCTTTCATCAGCAGCAGGCTGCCCTTCCTACTATTCCCTCCTGATTGATCCTCTTTCCAGAGGGTTTCTGAAGTTAGGAGGTTGAGCCAGGAACTCAGAAGAGACTAGAAGAGTGATTCCCAAAGGGGGTGCTACCGCCCCCTGGTGGGTGCTGCAGCGATCCAGGAGGCCAGTGATGGCCACAGGTGCATTTATCTTTCCTATTAATTGCTATTAAAATTTTAAAAAAAATTAATTTCCAGGGGGCTAAGTAATATTTTTTTTCTGGAAAGGGGGCAGTAGGCCAAAAACGTTTGGGAACCACTGGCCTAGATGATAGGGGTCATCAGCCTCTGCTTTATATACAAACTGGCCAGCAGGCCCTTGAGCTAATTTAACATACTCTAACACGGTATCTTGCCTTCACTTAGTGAAGAGACATCGTAGGACTTCGGTTTCCCAGCAGGAACAAAAGAAAAAAAAATGTTCCTAGAGCTACTTGAAAGGAGAGAGTATGGGGTCCTGAAGATACCCAATCTTCATTCTAGCTTTTGCTTTATCACTGATTGACTCAGTGCATTGACTTAGCAGACTAAACCCTAATCCCAATTCTTCAACTGTTATCATTTGACTTTGGGCAAATAATTTCAACTGTCTGGGTCCTGGGGTCTCTAACTACAAATGAAGTTCCTAAAGTCTTTAAGCAAGTGGCTAGGTGGTGTAGTGTGTAGAGTGCCTGGTCTGGAGTCAGGAAGACTCATCTTCCTGAGTTCAAATCCAGCCTCTGACACTTAGTAGCTGTGTGACTCTGGGTAAGTCATATTGCCTCAGTTTCCTCATGTATAAAATGAACTGGAGAAGGAAATGGCAAACTACACCAGTATCTTTGCCAAAAAAAACCCCAAACCCCAAAAGGGGTCATAGAGTTGGAGATGTCTGAAAAATGAGTAAACAACAAAAAGGTCTTTAAGATCCTTTCAGTTTTGACATTCTCTAATTCATCTCCCTTACTGGCCCTCAGGGATAATTAGAAGGTAAAGCTAGATCATCTTGAAGGTCCTTTCCAGCTCTAAAGTTCTATCATCTATAACTCACTGGATATCTTTCTACCAATTCATGCCAGTCACTTTAAGGTCAAGGTCAAGGCTCATCTCCCAAACTGCTTTCTGGATTAATTCCATCTTTGAAGGAATATTCTCTGGCTCCTAGTATTCTCACACTAAAAGGGCAAAATGTTTTCTGCTGGATTGTTAGAAACTTCCTAATTTTTACTTTCTAAGTAGTTTCTGCTTGTTTCACATAGCCTTGTCTCTTCAATTATATTTTAAGTTGCTCTGTGGGACTATGGCTTTTATAGAATTAAAATCACAGAGCCGGAAAGCTGAAATGAGATATTAGAATATAGAACACCAGAGCTGAGAGAGATCATAAAATATAGGTTGCCAAAGATGAAAAGTATGTGAGAAGATATAATGAGAGAGTTGGAGGAATCCTGAAAGGCCATCTAACTTAGCATAGTACAATGGAAAGAGCACCAGCTTGAGAGTCAGGGGGCCTGGGTTCAAGCTCTGGCTCTGTGGCTTACTACCTGTGTGTCCTTGGGTTAGTAACTTAAGTTCCCAGGCCATGGTTTCCCACCTTCTAAAAAGAGAGCAGTTGGACTGGGTAACCTTTGAAGTGCCTTCTAGATCTGTGATTCCTCCTGTTTTATGAAGGAGGAAACTGAGACCTAGAAGGGGAAAATGATTTGTAAATTATTGACTTTCTATCTCCACAACTAGTCCAGATGTCTCCACAGATAGTATCCTTCCTTTCTTTCTTCCTTTTTCTTTCTTTCTTTCTTTCTTTCTTTCTTTCTTTCTTTCTTTCTTTCTTTCTTTCTTTCTTTCTTTCTTTCTTTCTTTCCTTCCTT
>NC_058131.1:337016987-337055353 GCF_016433145.1 Gracilinanus agilis | reverse complement strand
TTCTTTCTTTCTTCCTTTCTTTCTTTTTCTTTCTTTCTGTCTTACTTTTACTTTCTTTCTTTTTCTTTCTTCCTTCTTTCCTTTAAAAAAATTTTTATTCAATTAATTTATTTTATTTCTTTCCACCTTATAATCAATTCTATGTAATGATTCCAAGGCAGAAGGGTGGTAAAAGCTAGGCAATAGAGGGATTAAATGACTTGCCCAGGGTCACACAGCTAGGAAGCATCTGAGGCCATATTTAAACTAGGATCTCCTGTCTTTAGATCTGGCTCTCAATCCACTGAGAGAGCAACCCAGCTTCCCCCTCCTTTATTTCTTTAAAAAAAAATCTCATTTTCTGTCTTAGTAACAACTCTAAGACAAAAGGGCAAGGGTTAGACAAATGAGGTTAAAGTGTCTTACTCTAGGACTACACAGCTAGGAAGCATTTGAGGCTAGATTTGAACCCAGATCCTCCCAACTCCAGATCTGGTGCTCTATCCTACCTATGCCACCTACCTGCCCCCTAGTATCCTTTTGAGGCTTGTAGAATAAATGAATGAGTAAGCAACCAAAGGATCTGTGGCAGGGGGCAGGGCTCAGTGCTCCCCAAGCCTGGCAGCCAATAGGAGATATTGTTGTAGTTAAATTACTCTCACTGGGAAAAAACCAAACACCTCCCTCTCATCCATCTCCCCCTCCAAAAGCCGCCCAAGGTCCAGAATGCTTGTGTTTTGCCTCCATCTAGTGGTCCTACAGTGTCATTGATGCTGAGGGTCTATGGTATCCATAAGTAAGTGGTTGGCCAAGCCTTTCTGACCTACTCCTGAAGCTCTGGGGTCCACCAGGACTCATTTAGTCAACTCTAGGATGCTTTATTTCTAGGAAGCAGATCAGTGTCTAGAAATGGGAGAGGGCATATTCTTCCTCCCTGACTAGATCATAGACCGTAGATGATTATGTTTAGCTTTGGGCATCCCTTTTTTAGGAAAGACATTGATAAACTGTGCAGTCAAGGAGAAAGCGCCCTGGGTTGGGAGGCAGACGATCCCTGCCACTTACCAGCTCTGTGACCTCGAGGATGTCAAATTTCTCTGAGACTTGGTTTCCTATTGAAAATGAGAGAGTTGGGCTCTGTGACATCTGCTCTAAATATGAACATTTTACGTTTGTTCAGAGGAGGGCAGCCAGGAAGACGTGAGCCTTTGTCCTGGGAAGATCAGCTAGTAGAGGGTCACACAGAGTTGTTTAAAATGGAGACTTAGATTTGGTGAGGGATATAAACAGGAGTATGATGGTAAATGTTTAACCACTGTTTTTTTTTGGGGGGGGAAATGTGTAAGGATAAATATAGATACATACACCTATATAAAATATAGGTACACTTATAATACATAATACACACATATATACTTAATGTTAAGTATATTTTACTATATATTATTTAGTAATATTAAGTATATATGTATGTACTTAAAAGTCTATATACATATATACTTTAAAAAGTATGTATATGTATATATGTATATTATATATATATACATACACACACACTATTAAAACTTAATTGGAATTCTTAACATTTTCCCCATAACTTTCTTAAGTGTACACAGTCGACAAAACAATGGATAAAGCCCTGATTTCATTCACTTAACCTCAGTTTTCTCATCAAAATGGGAATACTATACTTGTAGTTCACATCTTATAAGATGGCTGTGAAATGAAATATTTGTTCAATTCTTTGCTAATCTTAAAGTACAACATGACAATCAGCTATTACTGTTGTTATTGATGTTGTTAGTGATGGATATTTTGCTCTCTGGTCTCAGAATTTTCCCGCCTGCTTCAGTTTGGCTGAACATTTAACAGTCATTTCAGAGGCAGTTAAAATTGTGTTCTAGCACACACCTGGAGGGTGCAAATCAGTTGGGGTAGGGTGGAGAGGATGAAGCTATCTCCAAATATCCATGGGGCAGCAAAGTAGAACACTTAACAGACTTGTTCTGCTTGGCTACATAGAGCAGAACTAGGAACAGTGGGGGGAAGATGAAGACAAGATTTTTGGTCTCCATATAAGGAAAAGTTTTGTCCAAATTAGCATTGTCCCAAGTAGGGAGTGCTGCCATGGGAGAAAGTGCATTCCCCATTGCTAGAGGTCTTTGAGCAGAAGTTGGATGACTATTTGTGGGGGTTGCTGTAGGGGGATTACTTCTCCCATCCAGGTAGTTTTAAGTGCCCTTTGAATTATGAGATTCTGTAATTGGCTGACAGTAAGCAGAAAGGGAGAACAGCAGCTTAGTATTTGAGTCCAAAGCCTTTTCTTGCTCCCATTAGAAACTCCAGCGAAGGAGGAATCCCAGGGATTATTTGCTGATAGGATGTAGTATCTTAGAACTGGAAATGGTATTTGATTAGAAGTTATCAGATTCAAGCAGTTCATGTTTCTGAGGGAAAAGTCAAGGACCAAAGGTCCTTGATAATAATTACTTCTATCTCAGAGAATGTTAGTGGCTTGGCATTGCCATAGGCTTTTGGTAATAGCTATTGGTATTAGAGGACAACTTGAAGGGATCTAGTCTAATCCATTTTATAGATGAAGACACCAAGGATGAGGGAATTAAAGTGAATTTCCCACAGTTCCACAGATAGGTGGGGGAGCTGGTGCTTGAAAGTATCCTGCCTGCTGACTCCAAGTCTAGTGCTCATTCCACAGGACCATAGCTGCTTCCCAGGAAGCTGGGGAGGGGGGGGAGGGAGGGAGAGCTAGCCCCTGTAGGGGGCTAAGTGAGGGAAGAATGTTTGCTAACTATCTATATTCTTGGATTTTCTTCAGATGTCCTCAATGATAAATAATTATACCATCAACTACCTGCAACCCTACCTCCAGACTATGCCAGGTATGCAGTGGTGCCATCATGGGACCCCATCATGAGGGTGCAAAGAAGGTGGAATGGTGATGACATAACCAGTTCATTGCCCCAGTACTTCTGCAACTGCCCATTTTGAAGTAGAGTGGGAATGTGGTCATTACCTAGTATAATGATGGGGAACATTTTAGAGCCAGAGTGCTGGGCCCCACCCCCATGTACCCCCAGACTAAGTGCTGTGCCCCTCCCCACCACAGAGTGTTGGGTGTGCCCCCCTTACCCTACACAGGGGAGGGAGAAAGTGCTCATCATATTGGGCTATTAGAAGGAGGGGCAGGTGAAGTGAGGATTGTCCTCAGTGAGTGTAGGGGGGGGAGGGGCCTGAGCACTCTGCTCCCCTCCAGCTCTGCTGCCTAAGAGCCATCCACCGTAATTACTCCTGTGTGCTCCCATTGGCTGCTGGGAAGAGGGGCGGGGCATGTGAAAAAATGTCAACAGGTACAATGGAGAGGGAGAGGGGAGCAGCTCCATGAAAGTCCCCCTGCATTTCTAGTAATGAATTGGGGGGTAGGGAGGGTGCATGCCTACAGAGAGCACTCTGTGTGCCATAGGGTTTCTATCACTGACCTACTAAGGAATAAGGAATAAAATGGATCAATAATAGTAAAAAAAAGTCTTTGAAGGAGCAGGTGAGTGGCTCAGTAGATAAGAGAGCCAGGCCTAGATACAAGAGGTCCTAGATTCAAATCTGGCCTCAGATACTTCCTAGCTGTGTAACCCTGGATAAATCACTTAATCCTCATTGCCTAGTCCTTACTATTCTTTTGTCTTGGAACCAATACACAGTACTGAGTCTACAATGGAAAGTAAGGGTTAAAAAAAAAAAAAAAAGAAAATCCTTGAGCTTATGGAGAACTCTTCCTCTATATGTATGTCCTTGGGCAAATTACTTGACCTTGATTTCCTCATCTATAAAATGGGAATAGTGATATCTATAGTTCTGATCTTATAAGATTGTTGTAAAATTAAGTAGTATTTGTAGAGTTTCTTGTTAACCTTAAAGTGTGACATGAATCAAATATTATTATTATCAATGATTTTGTTAGAGATGAATGTGTCACTCTCTCACCCACTTCAAATATTTGAAACATTGCTTTTAAACTACTTGAAAAGTGCTATTCGGTGGAATAGTTGCCCACTGGCCCCAAATAGCAAAAGTACCAGTGGTGATGAAGATCAAAGAATTGGAGAATTGAGTAGGAAGGGACCACATTGGCTACCTCTTCTTTTTCAGATGAGAAAACTGAGGCCCATAAGTTCTGTATAGCTTGCCCATGGAAATATATAAGTAGTAAAGGTAAAATTTAAACTCTAGTCCTCAGACTCTAAATCCAGCACTGTCTATTACTGACAGATTTCAGTTCCACTTTAAAGAAAAGCTTCCTGAAAATTAAATCCACCTTGCCTGTGCTGACTCAGGAGGAGAGTCAATTAAGCACTGGGAATTCAAAAGGAAGCAAATGACAGAACCTGCCCTCAAAGACTTTATGATCTAAATGGGGAAGACAATTGGCAAACATATATGTATAAATGAGGATAAATATGACATAATTAACAGACAGTAGGCACCGGGATCAAGAGGACTTGGGAAGGATTTCCTACTGTAAAAGATGAGACTTTAGTTGGGACTAAAAGGAAGTCAGAGAGTCAGTAGGTGGAATTAAGGAGGGAGAGAATTCCAGGCATGGGGGACAGCCAGAGAAAATGTCCAAAACCCAGAGATGGGATGTCTTGTTTATGGAAGAGCAAAGAGGCCAGAGTTACTAGTTTGAAGAATATGTATCAAGGAATAAAGAATAAGATGATCAGAAAAGCAGGACAGGCTAGGTTATGAAGAGCTTTGAATGTCAAACAGAGCATTTTGTATTTATTCCTTGAGGCAAGAGGGAGCCTCCAGAGTTCTTTGAATAAGAATATAATGTGGTTGGACCTGTACCCTTTTGGAAAACTACTTTGGTGGCTGAATGAAGGATGGATTGGAATAGGGAGAAACTGGAGGCAGACCACCATCAGGCTACTCAATAATCCAGACATGAAGAGCCAGCACCAGGGTGGCAGTAATGTCAGAGTAGAGAAGGGGACATATTTAAGAGATGCTGAACAGGGGCAGCTAGACAGCTTAGTGGATAGAGAGTCAGGTCTGTACATAGGAGGTCTTGGGTTCATATCTGGCCTCAGACATTTTCTAGCTGTGTGATCCTGGGCAAGTCATTTAGTTCCAATTGCCTAGCCTTTAACCCTCTTCTGCCTTGGAACTTAATATTGTTCATTCTAAAACAGAAAGTAAAGGTTTAAAAAAAATTTTTTTTCAGAGGTGAAGGATAGTGAGGAATCCAGGATAATTCCCTAGATTATGAGCCTGAAGACCTGGAAAGATGTGATTGCCCTCTGCTCTAATAGGGAAGGTGTAGGAAAGATTATCAAATATTTCAGACATGTTGGGTTTAAAGTATCTACTGAGCGTACAGTTTGAGATGTATGAAAGACAAATGGAGATGAGAGGTTGGAAGTTAGCTAAGAGATTGGCACAGTAAAGGTAGATTTGATAATTATCACCAAAGAGATGATAATTAACTCCATGGGAGCTGATGAGATCACCAAGTAAAGTAGTAGAGAAGAGTTGGGAGCCTAGGATAGAGCCCAGTGGAATACCTATGAGTAGAGGTTGTAATCTGAAGGAGGACCCAGAAAAGAAGACAGAGAAGGAGTGGTCAGATTGGTAGGAAAGAATAAGGATTGAGAAAAGGTAAAGAGATCCCCATCCCTGGAGGAAAAGTTATAGGGGAAGGAAAAAGCTGATATTTATAGATTGTTCCTGAAACTGAGGCCCAGGATCATTATCATCATTATCCATAACTATCATATTAGATTGTAACATCCTTGAGGGTAAATATTGTCCTTTGCTCTTGTCTTTGTATTTGTACCTGTTCAACTAAATCAACAGCAGCTTATATCTGAAGTAGATATATAGATACAGAAAGTTAAAACTGGAGTGATTCAGAAAGTGAAATTTGGAGTGATTTATATCAGGTCATACAGTTAGAGGCCATATTGAGTTATTTTTTCATACTACAAATATTTATTTGCCATTTATTTACCTGTGCATGACTCCACATTAGGTAATATAAGGATTAAATTTTAATGGTTTGGCTAAAATATATGAAGATTATAAATAATAGTGGTGGTCATCAATTCAAAGTATTATTGCTCTAAGTCAAAATGATCTTTAATAGTTTTTATTTACAAAAGAGGTGGAAAGAGTGAAAGCAGAGAAATGCAAAAGGGTAGAGAAGACATTAGCCTATGTAACTAAATATTGCTCTGGTGCTCAACTCAGCCAGGACTTGTTGACCTTCAACCAGAATTAAACTCTCTCCAGAAGACAGGAAAGGAAAGCCAGCTATCCACTCAGCCAAGTTCTCTCCAAGAGACAGGTCAAGACATCTATTGGCTTCATCTATTAAATGAGGGCATTGGATCATCATCTGGAAAGCTCTTCTAGATATGGGATTCCATTATCTTATGGTCCTAAGTCCTTTAAGTCTTTCCCTAAAGCCTCAAGTTCTACTATGGTCATGAGCATATTAATTTGTATACAAATCATTTTACCATGTTTATATGGAGATTGCTGTTTTTTAATAGTAAAGTACTATGCTTTAAATGTGCAACTTCTCCCTCCTCTTTCCCCTTTATTATAGTGAAAGTCTTTGCAGATGCAATAGCTGGAATCAATTATTCCTTGGTAGCAGCTCCTAAAGTCACGGCCCATGGCCTATATGTTCCTCTGAAGGTGAGTGGTAATAAAATAGGAAGGATTCTCCGATCAATAGATGTTAGGAGGTGAGGATATGAAGACTTAGTGTGCCTCTCAAAATTGAAATTCTTCTTTGTACTAGTACAAAGTACCTGTACTGTACCAGTACAGGTCAGTAATAATTGCATTGTAGTGGTCTGTTACATTAATAAATCACAATTTATTTAACCTTCTATTGTCAGATTGTTTCAAGTTTGTTTGTTTTGGAATTCTGTATAATGTAGCTATAATTTTCTTAAAAGATAACTCTTTGAAAAAATAAGGGCGGGGAGCTAGATGGCTCAGTGCATTGACAGCCAAGCCTAGAGGTCTTGGATTCAAATATGACCTCAAATATTTTCTAGGTGTGTGACCCTGGGCACTTAACCTAAGTCATTTAAAGCCTTACTGTCTTTTGCTTTGGAACTAATATTTACTATTGATTTGAAGACAGAAGGGAACAGTTTTTAAAATACGAGACAAGGCATTGTCTTAATAATGGAATTATTGGAACAAAAGTTGAGATCAAAAGGGATATGATTATTTTTTAATATTTTACTGTGTGCCACCACACTGTTCTTCAAAGATTTTACAAATAAGCAATTCCAACAACAATATATGAGTATATTTGTTGTAACATATATAATTAAATTATATGCATATAATTTAATTGATGTAAGATGGTGTTTGAAAGGCATCTTAATTCTCTTTACTAGTGACTTGAATATTTTTCTGGTAATTAGTAACTATATATATATATATATGTGTATATATATTTTTTCCTTTCGTGGAGGAAATTAACTCTTCTTAAGAGCTGATTATCTTCTGTGGAAAGTCTTTGTCCTTGATCATATTCTCTATTGCCTTCACCCCTAGGGCCAATTTTTCAGTTTGATTAATCAATCCAAACATGCCTTTTCACCTTCTGTTATGGAAATCCCTGAAGACAATCACCAGATGATTTATTTTGCAGTTTCACATTGCTTCTTCAACTCAGCCAAACAAGTTTATCAAGATGCTGGAATAAAATTCCTCAAAATGACTGATAAAATGGTAAGACAGGACAGGTGGACTTAATCTCAGCTTTCCAGGGCTAGAGAGAAGCTCGTAGGTCACTTAGTCCAGTCTGTACCTGAACAAGAACCCCTTCTTCCACATCACTGAAATCTGACACCCTCACTGACACTTTTAGTGAACTACAGTCATTAGCCCTGAAATCCACTTGATTTTTGGAATGCTCTTATTATTAGGAAGTTTTTCTTTATTTGTATCTAAATCGTGTTTATCTAAAACTTCTACCTATTGGAGGGAGATGATTAGAACGAGTGAAGCCAAGATTCCTCAACCCCACTCTCCCATTCAAGTTAAATAAAATCAGACTTTTGTAAAATACCTACTATGTGCCAGAAATTGTGCTGATTTCTGAATAAAAAAACAAAAGATGATCCCTGCTCTCAAGGAACTAGCACTCTAATGATGAAGACAACTGGCAAGTAACTATGTAAAAGCAAGACATATGGAGGATAAGTTGGAAATAAGCAATAAAGGGGAAGCACTAGAATTGAAGAGAATCAGGAATGGCTTCTCTTAGAAGATGGGATTTTAGCTGAGACTTGAAAGAGTCCAGGAAAGTCAGGAGGTAGATGAAGAGGGAAAGAGCTCTGGGCATGGGACAAGCCAGTGAAAATGTCCAGAGTCAAGAAAAGGAGTGTGTTTGGTTTACTCGTGGGCATGGTGACAGTAACGGAGGGCTGAGAGCCAGCAGTTTGTAGATAGGCGAGTCCTGTAGCCCAAAGCTCTGGTGTCTTGAGCACAATTATCTTAGTTTCTGGGAATATGTTGCTGCTCAAGGGGAGTGGATAGGGTGTAGGTGTGTGTGTGGCTTGAGCCATCCCTACTACCCTAAACAGAATTCTTAGTTCTCCTACACAGCTGAGTTGCAAGCCTTAAAATTGCTTACTTTTTGTACAGGTTCCAAAGGACTCCAAATTCCCTCTGACAACCAATGTCTATGGAACTCTGATCCCTCAGGTGAGCTGTTCCATTTCTTTTTTGTAATAGTCTTTGAACCAGACCCTAAGAGAGAAATTGGTATCTAAGTTAACAAAAAAACTAATGATATCAGGGTAGCAGGTTTGGCTATGGCTAAGCTCATAGATTACAAAGTGGATACCAGGAGAGAGTAGGCATGGATTGGTGCAAACCCCTCTGCCCACCTATTAGTGAGAAACCAGTTCAAAGTACATGGTAGACCAACAGAACCTTCTATCTATGAAGTGTGACCGACAGGACCCACCTGAGGTACAGGTTATTTTGACAGCTACATAGCAAGTGGCTGTCAAGCACCAAAGACATCAATAAGCATATCCTGATGTTAGTGAAATAGTCTAAATATGTCCCTTCTCATAGTTCTTTCTTTCCCTGGTTTTGGAGAGGGGAACAAGCATTTATATAGTGCTTGTTATGTGCTAGGCACAGTGCTCTTCATTTTTATAAATATTATCTCACCCTGAAATGTAGATGCTATGATTATTCTCACTTTACAAGTGAAGAAACTGAACAAGTCAGAGGTTAAGTGACTTGTCCAGAGCTGTACACCTCTCAAGTGCTGGAGGTCAGATTTAAGCTCATTTCTTCCTGAGTAGGCCAAGTGCTTTCTCCACTGAATTTCCAGCTGCCTCTTGGTCATCTACCATTCTGGAACCATGCTCTGCCTATAGAATACCTTCCCTTCTTTCAAGGCCCACCAGGCTTGTTCATGACACCTGAGCTGGAAATGACCTTCCCCGGTGACTTGACCCTTCTTTCCTGCCATTCTCTATGAACGAATGGATGAATGATTGAATGAATGAACATTTCTTAAGTGCTAACTATATATAAGACTCTGTGCTAAGCCATGAGAATTCTAATACCAATAGCAAGGTAAGGCAGACCCGTGTTGTCAAAGAGCCCAATATTCTATGGGAGAGTTAATACCTATAGATAGTTTTAGCTGCAGCACTGATGGAAATGTCTCATGGTCCTTAGGCATGGGTGTACTAGAGCTAACTCACATTGGCTTATAAGAATCTATTATTAAATTTTCATTGTGAGAATTTATACCTTGGAAATAGCAAATGCTACAAACCAAGGCTTGATTTTTTTTTGGTTTTGTTGATTGTCTAAGACTTAGAGAAGTGATGAAGAAAATGTTAATGCAAATTAAATTTAGAACTGTGTCATAACTATATTTTTCTGTAGAGCTGGTTGTTAAACATTTACTAGCATCCCTTTGTCCTTACGGAAGAGCAGCAAATCTGTTGTTTATGATACTCATTTTGTAGTGTCATTTCCATTACCCCAAACAAATTCTGATGATGAGACATTTGATAGCACCAGAAACTTTGGGGAGAACTTACTTTTTCTGTCCCAAGGAGAAGGCAGGGGCTATAGCAGCCACAGAGGCACTGGGTAGACTGTATCACTGCAAAGATTGCTCCCCTGAAGGATGGTAGAGGACCATGAAGGGAGGCTGAAAGCATGGCTGGTGATCTGACTATGACAGGGAGTTGTTATTTCTGGGGCTCTGGGGTACAGAGTCCTAGACTTTCTGGGGTCCAAGAACTTGAATCGCCCTTTCCCTTCCCTCCTTTTCTATTTTTTTATTATAAGGGTTGGTCTCTAGGAAGCAGCATAGAGACATAATGAAAAATGAAGGTCATATAAAAACAAGATATCCATAAAAAGTGAAAAAACCTTTTTTTATCTTAAGAGGGCATTCTCTTGTTGTACCCAAATTTTAATATCTAACCCAGGTTCAGCCGTGGCAGGAAGAATCACACTGACAATACAATATGCAAGAAGAGGCTCATTCTTTACTAGCAATAATAGCTAGGGTCGCTAGGCAGAGAAGCATGCCTAAACTGACCCGAGGCTTCCTCAGCCAGGGGTTTATATAGAAATGTTTGGGGAAGGGGGTTGGTACATACATAATCATCAGGGTAGTGTCAGGGACTGGTGGTCAGGAAGCACCTGGCAGGGGGGGGGGAGGCCTCAGGGTCAGGGGTCAGGAAGCATTTGGCAAATATTCATTAAGGAGGTAAACATCTCATCAGGGCTGTAAACATTCCTCAAGAAGGTAAATAAGATAGCTTCATGCTGGAAAACATTTTAGGCTTATCATGGGGGGAGATAAGGAAGACAGTGCTGGGAAACATTGGGGGCTGGGGATAGCTTGCCCAGGCTAGAAATAGTTCAGTAGTCTGTCAGACTAATTTTTAAGTCCAACACTCTAAGAGGGCATTCTCTTTAGGGGAAACAAGATGCATAGAGTTGAGTTGATACAAAGCACATTCAAAACAAATACAAAGTAATTATGGAGGAAAATTAGGAAACAGGACAACCAGGAAAGGCCTCTTGTAGGAAATAGCCCCTAAACAGAGGCTTAAAGCATGCTAGATGAAGAGGGAGAGCATTCTGGACATAGAGGAGAAACTTCAAAGGCCCAGAGATAGAACCCAGTGTGAAGAGACAATAAACATGGTCAGTCAGTTTGGCAGGGATCTTTAGTGAATGACAAGGAATATGGGGAAATCATCCAGGAAAAATAGTTCAGAGACAGATGGTGAGTGGCTTGAAATTTTTAATGATTATAATTGAATAGAGTAGGAAGAGTATATTGGGGAGATCCCTAGCTACACTCCCTTTAGATACTTTCAGCAATGGGGGTTTATAAAAAAATGCTATCCTATCTCTTCAAGAATTTGTGAGAACTGAGCACTTCATCTACAACTTCTCTTTCTTTTTCTCTGCAGGTTTCCAAAATGTTCCCCAACATGAAAATGCAGTTCATCCTTGGCATGCCTTCTATATCATCTATCACCATCACCTCTAAAAAAAGAATGGGCTTCATGTGTCCTATTTCAACCCATGCCTATGCTATTTTCCCTAATTCTACTCTGGCCCCGCTCTTTCGGATTAGCCTGGTCAGTATGGATTGGGCTCGGAAAGCTCACAGGTGGTAGCATAGTCCAACTGGATGAGCCCTGGTCTGTCCACATATGTAGCACCACAGAAACAAACAAAAAACAACAATCCAGAAGCCAGGACATAGAATCAGAGCCCTTGTTCTAGTCCTAGCTCCAATGCTAACTTGTATTCTTAAAAAGCACTGGATTTAGAGACAGAAGACAAGAGTTCCAATTGCAAACACTACCTATATGACCTTGGGCAAATCCTTTTTGTTCTAGGTCTCAGTTTCTTCCTTATAAAATGAGGAGGTGGAAGTAGAACAATCTCTTCAGGTTTTTTTCTCTATGCTCCTAACTCCCTTTATGAATTTGGACAACATACATCCCTTTCTGGGCCAGTATGGATTGGAGATAAATCATAGATTTAGATCAGAATGCAGATTTAGAGCAGAAGAAACCTTAAGGGTTCTTAAATCCACCTTCTCCCACTCTCCCTCCCATTTTGCAGATAAGGAAACTGATGTACAGCAGCAAATGTATGAGGCAGGGTGGGAATCTAAGTCTCTCTCCAATTTCAAGTTCATTACCCGATCCGATAAATCACTGATTTATCAATTGTCAATTATCAATTATCAATCAAAAATATCCATGAATTAGTAGTGGTTTTTTTCTTTCTAATTTGAGAGCTTTTTAAATATTAATTTGGAAATAACAGAGAACTACTAAAGTAGCCATAAAAACCAAGTCTTTAATCAGGAAAGAGATAGGTCCAATAATTGGCTGCTATCACAGAGCCAGGCACCAAGATACTACACAGAGTCAGAACCCTGGGGTTCTGGGGACAGCATCTCTGGGAGGATCACCATGCTAGATGATTCGCCAAAGAATAATGGAAGTTGGGGATCTTATATACCTTTTGGTGAACTTGGTACAGCAAACATGTATTGACAGGCTTGAGAAAGAGGCTGTTGCCAGCAGTTGGGGTATCACAGAGTGGTCTACTACAATGAATACAAAAGGAAAGGGTCAAGCCAAAGGCTGGGCTTCCTGGAAAAGGACTTTAATACAATGGGAGAAGCTACTAAGAGAAAAAAGGGCACTTAACATTTGATTATGTCCACTAGTCCGACCCAAACTGGGGTCATCAAGCCCTTCAAGGTTTATTGTTCAGTATGAAACAGGTAAGTCTGGGACTTCCTCAGGTGAGTTCTCAGGGGGCAGGAGCAAGCTTGAAACTTGAAAAAAAAACCCAGCTGACATAAAAATAGTTGATTTCCTTTTTAATTATGCATTTCTTATATATTTAAAAATATGATTCTGAGAATAGCTCCATAGCTGTGTGACCCTGGGCAAGTCTCTGAACTCTTGTCTCTGTTACCTCATCTGTAAGATGAGCTGGAGAAGGAAATGGTAAACCACTCCAGTATCTTTGCCAAGAAAATTTCAAATGGGGTCACAAAAAGCTAAACCTGAAAAATGAGTCAATAACAAATGATTTCATTGGCATAAAGGAGTCCAGGGCACACAAAAAATTTAAGAACTTTTTTAAACCATACTTCTCTTGTCAGAGGAGCAGAGTTTAAATTCTGGCTTTGCTGCTCCTTATGAATGAGGCTCTAAGCAAGTCACATGACCATTATGGGCCTCAGTTTACTCATCTTCAAAATAGAGGTGCTTTTTTTTCTATTCAGGAGGAAAAAGTTCCATTCCACATTTTGATTTGATTTGATTTTTTGGAAAAATTCTTTGACATATTCAGGGGTTACATAATTATAGGAACCTTTCTGACACTAAATTCCTGAGCCAATGATCAAAATAATGAGAATAATAATAATTATCTCCCTGGATTGCTGTGTGGGTCCAATTAGATAATGTATGTGAAGGTCCTTTAGACCGTGAAAAACAGGCTTCCCATTGGGAAGTGATACTAATGCTGATGTGACGGACTGCACTTTCCTAGGCTAGGAGCTGAGTTGTATGAAGGATAACACTGTCACACCACGTTGACTCTGTGCTTCAATGCTGACAGTGACATTTAGAGTCAATATCTCATTAGCATCCCCCAACAATCATGAGGAAAGCAATTACCTTCATTTATAAAAGAAGAAACTGCACTCGGACTAGTTATGGGATTTGCTCCCAATTTCCCTGTGAGTGGCAGGAACAGGACTGGAGTATAGATCTCTAGATCCTGCATCAATCAATAAGTCAATAAACATTTTTAAGTGCCTACTGTGTGACAGGCACAATGCTAAGCACTGGATACAAAAACACCTAAAAGATAGTCCCTGCCCTCAGGGAGCTTACAATCTAATGATTCCAATGTTCTTTGGACTGCATCTTCAAAGGGAGTACCCAGATCAGAAGGGAAGAGTTGAGAGTTGGAGGAAATGGAAAGTCAGTTATGACAAGTCAAAAGTCTTACCTGGTATTATTGGGACAGGAAGGATAATGGTTTTGTTTGTTAGTTTGTTTTTCAGGTTAGGAGCCACCCAGTTCCTTAGTTCCTGAACTGTTCCCCACCCCACCCCCCTTCTTTTTAACCCTAAACTTCTTTTAAACATATGATTTCATTGGGCCAGCTAGATTGTTCAAAAGATAGAACACTGAGGCTAGAGTCAAGTCAGGAAGATTCATCTCCCTAAGTTTAAATCTGGTCTCAGATATTTACTAGCTATATGATCCTGGGCAAGTCACTTAACCCTTTTTGCCTCAGTTTCTTCAACTGGAAAATGAGCTAGAGAAGGAGATGGTAAACCACTCCTGTATCTTTGCCAAGAAAATACCAAATGGAGTCACAAAGAGCTCAACAGCAAATGATTCCATTGGTATAAAGAATACCTACTGAACTAACTCCCCATGCACATATCTGCTCTGTATTTCTAATCATAAAGAATTGCCTGGAGGCACTGAGAGATTAAATTACTTGCCCAGAGTCACATAACCAGTGTGTGCCAGAAGACTGACAAACCTGAACCCAAGTTTTTCCTGGCTCTGAAGCCAGATTTCTCCTGAACCCTGTTTCCAAGATGATCCCTAGTACACCCTCAGTCCCGCCCAGTCCCAGCTATGTCACTCTTCAGAATCTTAGCATCAGAACTAAGTATTGGTTTAAGTAACTTCCCCAGAGTCTATCTGAGGATAGATTTGAACCTAGTACCTCTAGGTCTGGCCCTCTTTCCACTGAGCCACATAGCTACCCCAATCAACTAACATTTTTAAAGTACTTACAAAATGCTTGTGTTATTGAGATTACAAAGAAAAAGATGAAATAGTCCCTGCACCAAAGGAACTTACATTCTAAATAAAGGAAAGGCTGGTACACATCCATAATTTGCTAATTAAGCAACCCTCCCCCACCTTCCCTCCACTTCCAGAATTCTTGTAGCACTGGAATGACTCAAAGTCATTTTGGGGAGGAAAAATCTATACTTGTCCAATCAGACCTTTAGATATCCCATTTAGATTATATCAAGATAATCTAAATTATCAATAATCAAGTTCCTTTGAGGAAGGGTCTAATTTGTTGAATATTCCAAGAAAGGGTCCTCCCACAGTCTTTTACAGCTCAAAGATTTCCTGATAAAAAAGATCTAATATAACAATCTTACTTGCTCTTTTTTATTCTAGAACACATTCGTATCCTTCTATATGAGAGCAAAGCATGGTAAAATTTTGGCACACATGGAACTGAAAAGGTAATAAGACGAGAATGTTTTTTGAGTCTAGGGTCTTCACCCTCTTCACCCTATGAACTTGAACAATTCACTGCTCCTAAAGGGGCTCCAGTTCTCTTACTTTTAAAATATATATTTTTTAAGCATTCTTTTCTTTTTAAAAATTTGAATTTCACATTCCCTCCCTCCCTCTCCCCACCTCACCCACTGAGAAAGCAAGCGATGTGATATCAATTGTACATATAAAATTATGCAAAACATTTCCAAATTAGCCATATGGCACCAAAAAATGGCAAGAAAAATAAAGTGAGAAAAGTATACTTCAATTTGTACTCAGAGTCCATCACTTCTCTCTCTGGAGAGGGAGAGCATTTTTTCATCATGAGTCCTTTGGAATTGTCTTGGATCATTTGATCGACCAGATGATCATCATTATAAAACAGTGTTGTTCTTGTGTATAATGATCTCCCAGTTACTCTCACTTCACTTTGCATCAATTCTTATAGGTCTTGCCTGCCATATTTTTCTGAAACCACTCCCCTTATCATTTCTTATAGCACAATAATTCTCTGTCACAATCACATGCCGTAACTTGTTCAGCCGTTCTCCAACTGATGAGCATCCCCTTGATTTCCAGTTCTTTGTCACCTCAAAAAGAGCTGCTATAAATGTTTTTGTATATACAGGCTCTTTTCTTTTTCCTTTGATCTCTTTGGGATTCAGACCTAATATTGATATTGCTGGGTCAAAGGTCAAAGTTTGATAGCCTCTTGGATATATTCGAAATAGTTTTCTAGACTGGTTAGACTAGTTCATTACTGCACCAACAGTTCATTAATGTACCTATTTTTCCTTCATCTCCTCCTGCATTTGCCATTTCTGATACCTGTGAGGTGGTACTTCAGAGTTGTTTTAATTTGCATTTCTCTAATTAATAGTGATTTGGAAGATTTTTCTCATATGCCTATAGGCAATATTGATTTATTATTCTGAAAACTGCCTGTTCATATCCTTTGACTATCTATCAGTTGGGGAATGGTTCTTATTTTTATTAACTCATTTCCAAACACAGTATATATTTGAGAAATGAGGTCTTTATCAGAGAAACTTGCTTTCAGGATTTTTGAGATTATTTCATGTCTAAGGTGTCTTTTAGCAAAAGGTGGTTTCCCTGATGTCTCTTTTAATTAGGTCTATTTTTCCTGCTTTGTTTGAAATCATTAAAACTACCTCTACCTTTTTTACTTCAGCTGAAGCATACTAGATTTTGCTCTGGCCTTTTATTTTAACTCTGTGTCTTTCTGTTTCAAGTGTTTCTTTTGTAAACAACATATTGTTGGATTCTGGTCTAACCCATTCTACTACCAACTTCTGTTTTATGTAATCTGAGGCAGATCACTTTATTTCTCTGAGCCTCAATTTTTTCCTCTGAAAGAATGAAAGGATTTTGTAAGATTAAAATTAATATCCAATAACTCCAAGTATTACATTTTATAAGATTTATTAATAATCACTTGAAGTAGAGGAAATAAAATGACAAAAGTAAAAGCCTGAGTAAAGAGAAGTTTTTCCTGACCGCGTTTGGAGAAGAGAGAGAGACGGGGTTACAGAAACTTTATCTCCAAAATGTAAGGATGTAAGGAGAAGAAGAAAGTGGGATTCTGGGAAATGGAGTCCTGGGGTACAAAATTCTAATTCCACAATTTGAACTAGGTAATATTAAAAATCTCTACCAACCTAGTTTTACAACTTCCTAATTGTTCTTGAAGCTTTCCAATATACCTTCCTATTTGTTTCCAAATCTTGCCAATTCTACCATTCTACCATTTGTTTCATCTATCCCCTTCTTTTTACTCTGAGTCACTATCCTAGTTTAAGCCCTCCTCCCCTCTCACCTAATGTACTTCAATAGTCTCCCTATTGATTTCCTTGTTTCTAATTTCTCCCCTATCCATTTCATCTTCCACACCTTTGTTAAATCAATATTCCTAAAATACGAGTTTAACCATATCATCTTATTATTCAAAAATCTTCTGTGGCTGCCCATTGCCTCTTGGGGGAAAAACGATAATTCCTTAGACTTGCATCTAAAGCCACCAATGACTTTTTTTTGGCGGGGGGCACTCCCTCACCTCCCTCTTTAGGTTTAATTCATATTACTCCCTTTTACACACTCTGTTCTCTAAACCACACTGGCCTACTTCCTGTTCCCCAACCTCTGCATTCAGTCATTTACCTCTGGATCTTTTTACAGATTTTCTTACATGCCTAGAATATACTTCCTTCCTCCTTACTTCCACTTGGTATTTATTTATATATATATATATGTTGAATTCCCCCAAGTAGAATATAACTACCTCAAGGCAAGAACCATTTCTTTTTTGCCTTTGTATCACCAGGGCTTAGCACTGTGCCTGACACATAGTAGATGCTTAATATATTTTTGGCAAATGGAATTAAATGTGGGTGAGGTCTTCATTCAGAACTTTAGATTCATGAGACACCTACTACAACTCTATTTCTCCTCAGTGTCATTTGGACAAATGTAATTTTTGCCATGATTTAGGAACTTAATATCCTTTGAAATAGATCTGAGTTTTTAGCACAGTAGATTTTGGGGGAAATATAGCTCTGAATTTGTTATGCATATAACATCTGGTGGCAAGGCCCCCACCTTTTTGTGAGAATAAGTTACATTTTGAAAGACCAATATAAATGGGAGCTATTATTATTTTCTCATAAACATGTGGTCCCTAATAGGAGGAGAAGGAAGGAATGGAGAGACTTTTGATGACTATAAGGTTCCAGGATGGAGCAGAGAATTGGCAGGGTAGTCAGTTATATTTTTCCTCTTTACTGGAAAGCTTAGCAAATGGTGGAGTTGGAAACTTGGTATGGGAAATGAGCTTGAATCTTTACCAGCAAGAATAATAGAGGATTTTTTTATACTGCATTCAAATTCTCAAAGGGCTATAAGCCATTACAACTGGACTCTGAGGTCAGTGGTGCAGTTTTTATGCCCATTATATCCAAGAAAAGTTTCAGAAAGAAGAAGCTATTTGACTCTTAAATGGCAGAGCTAGGTTTCAAGACTGAATATTTTGATTATAAATGTTAGGTCTCTGGTTTGGTTGGTTGATCCTCCCTCTTGGATAGGTACCTCTTTTCTTTGGGAGTTTATGATAGTTAAATATTTGTAATTTCTCTCCTCTGCACCTACTTCTTTCCATTCCAAACCAATTTTTAACACTTTTCTCTAATTTCCAAAGCCTGTCCCTCAAGATAGAATACTCAATGGTTTGGAATTCAAATGTCTCCTCTACTCATCTCTTTTCTCTACTTTCTCTATAGGCTCCAAGTGAACTTGAATTACTCATATATTGGCAATTTCCAGGTGAGTCTGAGGTAGAATCAGCAGCTTCCTGGACTCCAGGCTAGGAGGGAAAAGTACCTTATAAACTATCAGGTGCTATAGCTACTTTGATTATTCCATGGTCTCCTCCGTGGGAACTGCCTTGAAGACTACATCCAGGTTGATGAAAAAGTTAGGATGAAGATCAGTAGGTGCATGGAGAGATTTCTTGGAGTACAGTAAGACCTTGTTTTATGCAAACTCAACACAGACAAATTCAGATATACATAATTGGCAACTGAAAAAAATAAAGGCATAAAAATACCTAAATTAAAAAAAATTAATTATCGACTAAATCCACACTATTTTCCCAAGCAATGTAAAGTCTCATAGCAGTTCGTCCAATCATGCGCATTCTTGCTCTGAGAAGCATTAGCGTGAGTCTTTACATTGGCTTGTGCCAAGCATTAGCTCCAGCATTAGTCTTTGGAGTTCTCACTTGTAACCAGTCACATCCTTGTGAGGAAGCAGGGCTTCTCTTTGTTTCATTACCCTATTTAGTTTACTCTATTTACTCTATTTAGTACTCAAACTATAAGAGTAGTGATGCTGATCGCTCTAATAAGCCTAAGAAAAGGCATAAGGGGCCTTTTCTTATAAAAAAAAAACCATTATTCTTATAAGAATATACTTCTTATAAGAAATATTTATTAAATAACAGGGTTCACTATTATATGTGGTTTTCCACTTATAGGAAGGATCTTGGAACCTATTGGTCACATAAAATGAAGTCTTACTGTATGTGAACTTGGATTAGAAAAAAGAAAATCTCATCTTTATTTTCATTCATCTCTAAATGAAATTTAGCATTTTCCTTCAATTATGAATGAAAAAAAAATGCTTCTGGGAGTCTAGGCTTCCACAAACTGCCAGAAGGGGGTCCATAACACCAGAAAACTTTAGAACCCCTAGATTAGATAATCTCACAATCTTTCCTTTTGATTTTATGAGATCATATATAAAATAATTGATTGAATTTTTCTTCCTTCTTTCCTTCTTTCTTTTTTTACTGGGATAAAGTGGAGTTAGAGCTGGAAGGGAAATAATAGGCCATCTATTGTGCCCCCTTCATTTTATGGATGACTTTCTCACAAGATATCAGTAAAATTATTACATAACTTCGCCATAGTTAAATTAAATGTTTAAACCCTATATATCTTAAATGCCTTACCCAATAAAGTTAGGCTTCCAAGATGCCACACCCCCAATTATAGAAGAACCTGAGGACTAGAGAGGTTAAGTAACTGGTCCTAGGTCACACCAATAACAAGTCACTAAGGCAAGATTTGAACCCAGATCTTCTAACTCCAAATGCAATGTACTATGGTACCTCAGCATATAGCAGATACAGTCTTTTTTTCACTCAAGCACACATACTCATTTTAAATGTGACATATGATTTTAATTATGTCTCTGTATGAGACACATATATAATAAGTAGTTTGAAGCTGATTCTTTTGGTTGTTGATATTTGACATTCATGAGCCTGAGATCATAGACTTAATTGGATCTCCTTTGTGGTCATAAGCTACATCTTCAGCTTGGCTAGCCTTCTCACAAGTGTTGCCCAATCTAAAGCAAACCAGCTCAACAGCAGTTAATATATATTGACTTTGCATGGTAATATGTTGGGCATCAGAGATACCAAATAAAAAGAAAAATGGTCCCTTTTTCTCAAGGAACTTACATTCCATTGCCAGAGGAACTGAATATATGCACCACATTCTCACTGTTGGGAAAACAGCTTGAAGTACTGATGTTGAGTCATTAGAGTCCCTCTATATAACCAATTGACATGTCCATGTTGAATTAGGGAGGTTACGCCATCCTAGCATCCATTTTCTTGATATTTTCAGTCTTCTTCAAATCCCAGATTTGGAAAGGAACTCAAAAGTGGTCTCTCTACAGCAGTGATTCCCAAAGTGGGGGCCACTGCCCCCTGGTGGGTGCTGCAGTGATCCAGGAAAGCGGTGATGGCCACAGGTGCATTTATCTTTCCTATCAATTGCTATTAAAATTTTAAAAAATTAATTTCCAGGGGGCTAAGTAATATTTTTTCTGGAAAAGGGGCGGTAGGCCAAAAAAGTTTGGGAACCACTGATCTACAGTATTTCAGACCCATGGTTCTTTTTCTCTTGGGTTTAAGCCAATCAGTTCATTATAATCATCAACCTTACAGTAAGAGCATTTTCCATTTTCAAAGCATGACTCATGACCCCTCGATGATGGAAGGGGTGCAAATATTAGCCAATAGTTTATGTATGTTTAGAAATTGTCTTCTCTCATTCAAATATAAGCTCTTCCAGGGTAGCAACTGTCTTTCTGTTTTGATTTGTCTCTGCAGAACTTTGTGGATAGAATATTTCCTTTTTTGTTCTCTAAACAAAATGCTCTGTTCTTTCCCTCATTTAATGGTATTGACTAAGGGTCTCCAATCTGAACTCTCACTTACAATAGGACTGAAGCTCTTGGAAAGTGGAGGAATATGGAATGGAGGGGCAGGAGGGTGATTGGGGTTTTGGTCATTAACCATCTCTTCTTTCCACTTTCTGCTCTTAGGTGTCAGTGCTACATAACCCTCTGACATATTACATGTCCAAAATATGGATCCCTATGATTAATGGTAAGAAACATTGGAGAATTGGTTGACCTTAGGTCCAAATGGACACCAGGATAGTAACAGGATCCTCAACTCATACCCTCAGCCCCTAAAAAATTATATTTTCTATATAAAATATAATATAATATTTTCTATGTAAAATATAGCATAATATTTTCTAGATAAAATATTAAAATTACATAAATATAATGCATAAAATATATAATGTATGTAAATATTAAGTATAAATATAATAAATGAATTATATAAAACATATCTAAATTATATACAAATGTAAAAAAATTATAAAGTACTTTCCTAATAACAAGCCTTTCAGAGAAGTAGTACAAATATTATCTATGGAGAAAATAATATTTTCAGCTGTTAGAGAGGCAGGTCCAGAGATAGGAAGTTCTGGGTTCAAATGTGGTCTTGACAATTCCTAGCTATATGATCCTGGGCAAGTCATTTAATACCAATTTCCTAGCCCTTTCCACTCTTCTGCCTTGGAACTGATACTTAATATCAATTCTAAAATAGAAAATAAGGGCCAAAAATTAAAAAAAAAATAATTCATGTTTTGCCTAAGGTCATACAGTCAGTGAATGAGCAGCACATGAACCCAATGTGTACTCAGTCCACCATTTTGGTACCATACCCAAAGAGAAACTCAACCACAGTGGGCTTGCTTTGTCTTCACTGCTATGCAAATGCTAGGGGTTATCCATCTGTGGTATGTGGCCTGTAGATCTGTCTACTTATAGCACTAGGTACCCAAACTAGTTTTATTCCTGCTTTTCCTGTATGTCTTTTATTTCTGATAAAGATTTAACCGACAACTTAGCAAAAGTGTTGAGGTATTAGGTTATCTACCTTGAATGCCTTTCTTCTGCTCTGACAATGTCACTGATTTCCTCTTTCCAGTCTTCACTCCTCAACCTGCTCTGACCTTAGCTAGTTCTTTGTATGTACCACTCTAAAGCATTTACTATGGAATACATGCATCAAAGCTCTCTCGCGATATATTACCTGACTGTGAGCTCCAAGAGAGCAGGACCTAGGTCTCATCTGAAGTAGCTGCTAAATGAATGTTTCTTTAATTTCATTGTTCACAGTGTTGGGTTAGGAGTCAGAAGATCTGAGTTCCAATCCTGATTCTATTACTTACTTTCTATATTGACTTGGCAAATCATTGACTTTTCTGGGCCTCAGTTTCTTCTCAATTATAAAATGACAGAGTTGCTTTATAAGGTACTAGCCAGCTTTAAGTCTATAATTCTTTTTTTTTAATTTTTAATTTAATGAATTAATTTAGAATATTATCCCATGGCTACATGATTCATGTTCTTTCTCTCCTCTCCTGCCTTCCCCCACACCCAGAGCCAATGAGCAATTCCACTAGGTTTTACATGTATCATTGTTCAAAACACATTTCCATATTATTAATATTTACAATAGAGTGATGATTTAAAGTTAACATCCCCAGTCATATCCCCATTGAACCATGTGATCAATCATATATTTTTCTACTCCCACAGTTCTTTCTCTGGATGTGGATAACGTTCTTTTTCATAAGTCCTCCATATCAAAATCTATGATTCTAAGACCCGAGTTGCCTCTAAAGGATTAATAGAAGACTGGCAGACAAAGAGATTTCTGGATTCAATGATATATCCATGGATCTCTTCCTACCTCCTTTTCCCATCCCTTGGCTCCCTAAGAGAAAATGAGTATTTCCTTTCAAAACATTGCCAAGTCCAGATAGAAAAATGAAATCACTTTTCTTACCTCCCACAGCACTGCTTCTTATCCCATCTTCATCTTTCTCACATTATACTCTGCTTTCCTTTCCAGGGAGGCTGAAGAAAGGTTATCATCTTCCTGTCCCAATTCACTTCCACCCCTACAACTACCACATCTATTCATATAAGGTCAGTGAATACTTTTTTTAGACTCTGGCAGTTAGAGCCAGAAGGGATCTTAGAACAGCATATTAGACCATAGATTTCCATCAATGGAAGAGACCTTTGATGTCACATCATCCACTTCTTTTTTTAACCAAGGAGTAAATTGGAGGAGAAAGAACTTGCACAGGGTCGCACAATTAAGAAGAAATGGATGAGATAGTATTTGAACCCCAAACCCAAATGACTCTAAGGTCAATCCTCTTTCTACCAAACTATGCTGAATGTCCCACAATTATCTATACACAACGACAATGGAACTTGTATATCTTCCTTTTTAAAACCATTACTTTCTGTCTTAGTAATAAACTCTAAGATGGAAGGGCAAAGGCTAGTCAACAGAGTTAAGTAACCTGCTCAGAGTCACACAGCTAGGAAGTATCTGAAGCCAGATTTGAACCTAGGTCCCCTTGACTCCAGACTTGGTGCTATATCCACTATGCTACCTAGATTCCCCTCTTCTATCTTCTTAAAGGTAATCAAAGAACTAGTTATGAAATATATAAATTGAAGGATAAACATATACTGGGTAGTCTTATGGGGGAAAAACTATAGTCTAAAGAAGGGAAAAGGGGGTTCTATTCTACCAGTCTATGGGCAAGCCTCAGGGTCAGGGAATGGACTTATCTACTAAGCTAAAACTATAGCAGGGCAGGGCACAATGGAGATCAGGAAAGAAAGTGGGATCCTCACTGCAGAGCCCTGTCACACTCCAACAATGTTGCAGCTCTTCCAGGACCACTGTCTGTACTCCTTCAGGTGGGTAGATATGGGAGCTAACCCAGCCCAAGTTAACCAGCAACTCAGGTTGGGTTTAATAGTCTCTACCAAAAAATCTCCCACCAGCAGATGACTGTCTTCCTTCTGGATCCTAGGAAATCAGGGTACAAACTCTACTTCCTCTGAGGTCTCCCAGGAGGTCAGTTACAACTTGTCCCCAAGCACCATGGAGTCCATCTCAGAGAGAAAAGCAACACTTCCTACTTCCTGATTCAATTTAGAATCCTTCAGCCCCGCCTGCTAAGCCTCCTAAATAATAATTTATTAATTTTCCTCACAACAGTTGGCATACTCAGTCATGAGCTGGGGTAAGGTTAGAGTGGGATGAGGCAAACCTGAGACATGGATCTGTGCTTGTGTGGAACTATTGATCCAGTTGGAGAGATAAAATACACATCAATTAAAAAGAATAATTAAAAATATCTGAATCAGGACAGCTAGGTAGCTCAGTGGATACAGAGCCATGCCTGGAGATGAAATGTCCTGGATTTGTAAGAAATAAAATGGTTATAAAAGGATAGATGTAAAAATATTATGGTTTTAAAAGATTTATTAATAGCCATTTGAAAAATGAAGCCACGTGCCATATTAAGAGTTAATTTGAAAAACCCACCATTACCTCCACCACTATGCTGCTTCAGCCAAAAAGAGAGTGTGCCCTTCCAGGCACTTCCTTTTTATTCTTCTCTCTATGTTATTACACTTCCTGTCGATGTGATTACGCAAAAGGAATCATGGGAAATGTAGTTTGAAAGAGCCCTAAATATCCACAGGAAGTTTAGATCAGGGACCTCAAAATTAGTTCAAGGACTCCCAAATTTCCAATATCACAGATTCAAACTTGACTTCAGCTACTTCTTAGCTGTGAGATCCTGAGCAAGTCACTTAACCCTAATTGCCTAGTCTTTACCACTCTACCACTGTGGAACTGATAGTATTGATTCTAAAACTGAAGATAAGGGTTAAAAAAAATCTGAGTCATATAATTAAAATCCCCTTCCACTCCTCTCCCCTCAAGCAACAAGAATAATAAACTGAAAAGAGGGAGAAATCCCTGTGGGCAGGGGATCTTTTTTCATGGACAACATGAAACAGTGGTAAGAATTTAAATATCAGATTTGTTACTACCTGTGTGGCATTGGGCATCTCACTGAACTTCTCTGGGCCTCAGATCCTTCGTTGGTAAGATGAGGGGGTTCATAAGGATTGGATAACTAGAGCTAAAAGATCATCTGATCCCCTCTCATTTTATAGATGAGAAAACTGAAGCCTAGAGGAGTTAAGCAGCTTGTGCAAAGTTACAATTCCTTGATTCCAAATTCTTCTCTTTCTACTCACACCATATTAAAATTGATGATTTCCCTTCTAAGTCCTGAATTCAGCACATTTCCCCATGCAATATGAAAATAGTGACTGTTTGGGGAGGACTTGGTGATGAATATGATGCAACAAGGGAGGAGTCCAGAGAAGACTAAGGTTTTAGGCTTTGAAGAAAATGGTAGAACCTGTTGAGAGGGAAGGACTGGCTGGCTTAGGTAGAAAGAAGGTAAAACTGATCTTCCTAAGATCATGAGACTTAAGTTAGAGGAGATCTTAGATATCATTAAGATAATAACCTCTCCCTCTTCCCCTTTATTCTCCTCCAGTGAAGGTGGAACCCAAGGATCCCAGAAGTTAAATTAGTTAAAAGTTAAGTTAAAATCTAATATGACAAGCAGAATATCCAAATGAAATGAAACTAAGGGCCTATTCTAGCTTGTCAAGTTAAGAGTGGTGATGGATATGTGTACATACAATAAGGCAGGAACTGAATGTTCCATGTTGTACAAATATAATTATTTTTGTATTGGGGAATGGCTGAGTAAATGACATTTAGTCCCTTTCTTCCCTCTTCTCCAAAGGCTACCAAATTTGGCCTGAGAACTCTCTATCTCAGAGCTATTTAACAACTGTATTATCAAATGCTGAGTGAAGAAGGGAAAGAGGGAAGGTTTTGCCACCTAAGTTGAAGCACAGGTTCCTGTAAGGACTCTCATGAGCATAGATGACATATGAAGAGGCCCCAAACTACTTGATATTCTCCTAAGTCCTGAGGAAGACCTGATATGCTCCCAACAAATCTATTATGATAAGACCCTCAGCTCCCTGAACTATCTGAGCTCCCTTAGAACATCCTGGCTTCCCAGCTATACTTAGAAACTACTTTCCTATAGTCCCTAGGATCCTCTTATATCCTCTTCCCTCCCAGCACATGGACTGATAATGTTTCTTCTATAAAAAACAACATACAAAGGCAAGACAAAGAAAGATCTTTTCAGTGAACCAAATTTCCATCTCTCTCTAGAATTATGTGCTGTTTGGTGCAGATTTTCTCTACTCCTGAAGCAAAGATGGGCAACCTTTTGAGCTTGATGTGTCAAAATTCACCAAAAACATGAGCATAACTCAGGTGGTGTGTCACTTCGAGAAAAAAATAACAACATAATTTTGCGATATTTAAAGTTTAAATAACAAATGTATAATTGTAATATATAACTGTATTTAATAAACCAAAATAGGTAAATTAATATAGATAGAATTGTCATCTATAGTGCACAGAGTTTCTACACTACACTATAGCAAATGTTTCATCTTCAGCATGTGGCCACATAAAGAGAAGTATGGGGCCACATGCGGCTGCATATCATCAAAAATGGCTATGTGTGTCAGTGCTGTAGTGTCATAGGTGTGCCATCACCAGCCTGAGGGATGCTGGTTGACTGCCATGCTCATTCCTATCCCACACATCATCTCCATCCTTTGTCACCCATCAGAATTGATGGGGAGCTGGCTACCATTACTGACTGTTACTTCGGAACTTGATCCACCAAGAGACACTCATGAAAGCCTCTAGATTTTTAACTGACAAAGAGAAAGAACATTGAAAAAAGGGCAAAGTTCATTGGAAGGGCTATTATTTTGTTAAAAAACAAGTGAAGATTTTCATTGGGATTGGAGGTTGGAGGGTTGGAGGGAATCCTACTGAGGTTTTATTAAGGCAATATTTTACATTATAGCCATAATATACTTTCTTCCAATAAAAACATTACTTGACTCTCTCTTTGGTAATATGCCTTGGTATTTATAAATCTTGAGTCCTACCGTCCAGTCCCTTGGTGAAGTGTGAAGTTGTATAATGTGTATGTGTGAGAAGGAAAATAAGGAATCCTACACACAATGGAATGTAAAAGCATCTATTAGGTACTTTCTATGTTTCAGGAATTATGCTAAATGCAGGCAATGCAATTATAAGCAAAAAAGGGCCTGCCCTCAGGGAGCTTACATTCTCATAGGGAGAAACAGTATAAGTAAGGGAGCAGTTGTCAGGGAGGAATGTTTTGATAATGTTGATTACTATTCTTTCTAAAGTAAGAATCAGAGTGAAGTGGAAGGGCACAGAAAGGGTATACATGTGGCAACATGATATGAAGACAGCCAGATAGTAGTATAGTGATGTCTATGATATATATCTACTAATCAGAAACTTAGAGTCCCAGGGCACTTAGAGTGCTCTTTTGGAAGCAGAGGTTGGAGCAAAGGAGCATGGCGGCTTGAAGATGACCAGGGAGTAATGAGTAGCTTCTATAGGGCAGTGGAAAACACAATCTTCTCCTGTGAGCTGCCCATGCATGGTCTTCTATAGTTCCTCCACTGAGGAACAACCAAATGTATTCAACATCTTACTTTAGATCTGGTTACATTTTGGGGTACTGGTACACTCTTCAGGCTATCTGGTCTAATTTTCTTGTTTTACCAAGGAGAAACTTGAGGCCAAAGAGGGTAAGCGAATGGCTTGCCCAAGGTTCTTTGAATTTAAATTCAGTTCTCTTGGTCCATTGGATATTAAAATGCCCAGACTCATTCTTTTTCTTTAAAAAAATCTTTTTTATTATATGCCACCTGGGGGTCTAAGCCCTTTGTGTCTGTATATGCACACACATGTATGAGTGTGTGTATGAGCATGTATGTGTATGCCTGTGTGTCTTTGGTGGCTGCTGCTCCAGCTGCCTGGCTGGGGCTACTCCTTGTGACTCACTGGGTCCTGTGTGGCTTCTCCACCTCCTTATTCTTGATGTTATTTCTCAGTCATCTATCTGTTGATCAATAAACATTCATGAAGTAACTATCATGTGCCAAGAGCTGAGAACACAAAGACAAAAATGAAACAAATCTTGACCTCAAGGAGCTTATATTCCACCTGAAGAGGCAACACGGATATATATACAAAATAAATATAAGGTAATGGTGTTGGGAGGGCACTAACAGCTATGACAAACAAGAATGGCCTCTTATTGAAGGTGGTGTTTAGGTTAAGTTTTTTTTTGTTTAATCTTTACCTTCTGTCTTAGAATTAATACTAAGTATTGGTTCTAAGGCAGAATAACAGTAAGGACTAGGCAATTGGAGTTAAGCGACTTGCCCAGAGTTACACAGCTAGGAAATATCCATGGTCAAATTTGAACCCAGGTGCTCCTGACTCTAGACCTGGCTCTCTATCCACTCAACTATCTAGCTACTCCTTGGGTTAAGTTTTAATTCCCCCCCGCAAATTTCATGAAATAACAATTTTTGGCATATGTTTTGAGAAATTATAAAATTCAAATTTTCTTCCTTTGTCCCTTCCCTCCCCCTCTCAGAGATGATAAGCAATTTGATCTGGATTATATGTGTATGATCATGTAAAACATATTTTCATGTTGGTCATTGTTGTGAGAGATTACTCATATAAAACCAAAACCCTCAAATAAAAACCTAAATAAACTAAAGTGAAAATTAGTATGCTTTTATCTATATTCTGACTCTAGCAGTTCTTTCTCTGGAGGTGGATAGCATTCTTTTCACAAATCAGTGATGCACAAACTATGGCCCACAGGCCAAATGTGGGCCCCCTGAAATGTTCTATCTGGCCCCTGGAGATTATTCCTAATCTGACTAATACAATGAGTAAGATATAATACAATGAAACTTCAAAAGAGTTGCCTTAGAAGCAGAATGACAGATGAACATTTTCTTTCCTTTGACCCTCCTCTTTAAAAAGTTTGCCCATCACTGTCATAAATCCTTCAAAATTGTCTTGGATCATTGTATTGCTGAGATTAATTAAGTCTATCACAGTTGATCATTTGTATAATATTGTTGCCTCTGTGTACAATGTTCTCCTGGTTCTGCTTATTTTGCTCTGTATCAGTTCAAGTAGGTTTCTCCAGCTGTTTCTGAAATCATCCTACTTATTATTTCTTACAGTTCAATAGTATTCCATTACCAGTATATGCCACAATTTGTTCAGCCAATTGATAAACAAATTCCCAATTTCCAATTCTTTGCCATGACAAAAAGAGGCCTTAGGTTAAGTTTTGGAAGAAATTATGGTTTCTAAGAGTCAGAAGTGAGGACAAAGAGCATTTTAGACATGGAGGACAACCAATGGCACAAAAATGTGGAGAGAGGAGGGGGCAGCTAGGTGGCTCAGTGAATTGAGAGCCAGGCCCCAAAACGGGAGGTCCTGGGTTCAAATCTGATCTGAGACACTTCCTAGCTCTATGACCCTGGGCAAGTAACTTCACCCCCACTGCCTAGCCCTTATTGTTCTTCTGCCTTAGAATCAATACACAGTATTGATTCAAAGACAGAAGGTAAGGATTTTAAAAAATGTGGAGAGAGGGGGCAGCTGGGTAGCTCAGTGGAGTGAGAGTCAGGCCTAGAGACAGGAGGTCCTAGGTTCAAACCCGGCCTCAGCCACTTCCAGCTGTGTGACCCTGGGCAAGTCACTTGACCCCCATTGCCCACCCTTACCACTCTTCCACCTATGAGAAAATACACCGAAGTACAAGGGTTAAAAAAAAAAGTGGAGAGAGGAAATGGAGCATCATGTGTAATAGAGCTAGAATCAATGGGTAAAAAGGAAGACGAATTAATATTGACTCATTATAAGGAGCGAAAACAAACACTTTCTCACAGAGTTCTCTAAAGGGAAGAGAGAAAAATAAATAAAAATTTTAAAACCTATGACCAATCAAGTAGTTTGATGGTGATATGATTGGGGTTTTGGCTTTAGAAGGTCACTCTACTGCAAATATGAGTAATATGTAAATAGATTTTGAACAATGATGCATGTATAACCCAGTGGAATTGCTTGTCAGCTCTGGGAGCATGGAGGGAAGAGGGGTGGGAAAAATCATGAATCTTGTAACCATGGAAAAATATTCTAAATAAATAAATTTAAAAAAATTAAAAATTAAAATAAAGGGAAGAGAGAGTTTCCTTTCACCAGAGGTCATTCATCAGAAGATATTTGAGGGGACAGAGCTAAGATGGCAGTATAGTAGCAGGAGCCCTCTGAATCTCCTTCCAACCAATCATTACAAAGTGTCTTAAAAGGACAGAAATCAAAATTGGATGAATAAAGGGGCTCTCCCACTGGAACAGTCTTAAAGGTAGGCAGTGTTTGGAGATTCCCACACTATAAGGGGGCAAAAATACACTCATCAAAGCACAAGCTGATCACCCCTCTCCTGTACCACCTCCCATG
This sequence comes from Gracilinanus agilis, assembly GCF_016433145.1. NCBI lineage: Eukaryota > Metazoa > Chordata > Mammalia > Didelphimorphia > Didelphidae > Gracilinanus > Gracilinanus agilis. The sequence continues at coordinate 337,024,702 of NC_058131.1, read as the reverse complement.
CTAGAGTCAGAGTGAGGGCTGGGACAATCTCTAAATTCTATGGGGCTGGCTGAAAGCACCACAGAGTTGCCTCTGAGGGCAGTGTAAGACTTTGGTAGTGAGATTTGAGACCTGATTCTAAACAGCATGGAGCCTGGGCAGCAGAGCACAGAGCTTGGGCAGAAGCAAGGCTGGCCACAACCAAGGCAGCAGGGGCTGGAAAGATAGCCTTAGGGCAAATACTTTAAAGCCCACTACACAAAGAGCATCATAGATTTACCTGCCCTCTTTCACAGTTAATAGATATATGGAGAAAAATAAATAGGGACAAAAAGGAATACACCTTCTTTTCAACAACACATGGTACATTCACAAAGATTGACCATGTAATAGGGCATAAAAAACATTGCAAACAAATGCAAAAAAGCAGAAATAATAAATGCTTTTTCAGATCATAATGCAATAAAAATTAAAATTAATAAAGGTACATGGAGAGGCAAATAAAAAATTAATTGGAAATTAAACAATCTGATTCCCCAAAACTGATTGGTCAAAGAACAAATAGAAGTAATAAATGATTTCATTAAAGAGAATGACAATGAGGAAACAACATATAAAATTTTGGGGATACTGCAAAAGCAGTAATTGGGAAAATTTATATCCCTGAGTGCCCATATTTACAAAAAAGAGAGAGAGGAGATTAACAAATTGGGCATTCAACTAAAAGAAACTAGAAAAAGAACAAGTTAAAAACCCTCAGATAAAGACCAAATTGGAAATTCTAAAAATCAAAGGAGAAATTAATTAAATTAGAAGTAAAAGAACTATTGAATTAATAAATAAGAGTAGGAGCTGGTACTTTGAAAAAACAAAATAGATAAAGTATTGGTTAATCTAATTAAGAAAAAGAAAGAGGAGAACCAAATTAACAGTATCATGAGTGAAAAGGGTGTGATCTCACCTCTAAAGAAGAAGAAATTAAGGTAATTATTAAGAACTATTTTGCTCAATTATATGACTATATATGACAACCTAGGTGAAATTGGATTAATATTTATAAAAATATAAATTGCCTAGATTAACAGAAGAGGAAATAGAATACTTAAATAATCCCATATCAGTAAAAGAAATTGAACAAACCATCAAAGAACTCCCTAAGAAAAAATCCCCAGGACAAGATGGATTCACAAGAGAATTCTATCAAACATTTAAAGATCAATTAATCCCAATAGTCCACAAACTATTTGACAAAGTGGGCAAAGAAGGAGTCTTATCAAATTCTTTTTATGATACAAATATGGTACTGATTCCCAAGTCAGGAAGACCAAAAACAGAGAAGGAAACCTAAAAACCAATCTCCTTAATGAACATAGATGCAAAAATATTCAACAAAATACTAACTAAAAGGCTGCAACAAGTTATCACAAGGAATATTCAATAATACCAGGTGAGATTTATATCAGGAAAGTGTAACATCCATGACCACTGTTATAAAAGATGATAGTAATCTAGATACTACTACTATTAGGCTGGTTATTAGTAGTAGTAATCTGAGAAATTAATCTGAGGAGGCTTTGGTTTGGTTCCCTAATGGCTGGTGCAGGGACACCCAAGTCCTGCCACCCAGCTGGAGGTTATACTAACTGCTCTTCTTTATAACAGTGCCCAGGCAGGATCCCTAAAGGTCAGTGGATGGGTAACCCTTTCAGGTCCTACCTGGGGTTGATTGATTATTGGTATTGGGCTCTATCAGCCTTGGATTATGTTCATCTGACTGCATTGCTCCTTCCCCAGAGTGGTGATGGAATAACTACTCCAGGAAGGTACTTAATAACTTTATCTATGTTGTTTAACAAGGGAAAGGAATAATCAGAAATGGGTTGGGGAATAGGTGACCCTATCACTAAATCTATGACAATAATCCCTCAGAACTGTAGGCTGTTCAGTAATGCTGGGCTTGTTCTTCACCTCCTCTGGCTCAGCCTGGCCACAGCCAAATCAGAGTAAGCAAACTGTTTGGATGATGCAAATATTGATGATGGTTTCTCTCAGCTTCTTACTTCTAGTTGTTTTGCCAGTTCTACAGCCTACAGGAAATGCCACCCTTTACCACCCTCTTCTTCTTCTACTATCCATTTCTCAGGTTCCCCCTGGGCCCCGGGATACCTAAATATCTAGAGATGTTTTAGGTGCCTAAATATCTAGGGATTCAGAGAGAATCAGAGGATCTACAGGTCAATCAATGTTCAAGATCAAATGTCCAAGGCAAGAGTTTAGGCAAGGCTCAACCAAAGCAAAGCCAAGGTCCCCAAAAGACAAGGGGTCCAAGGGTCCCTGTTAAGGGCTCCCAGGGAATTTATATCCTTTCTGGACAACTGCCTTTCCTCCTGTCCTCATGGCCTCTGAGAATATTCTGATGTCCAACTGTCTTCACCTGTCAAATCAAGGTGGGACTCTCAACTCCCAGAGTTTGAAGAGTCTTGAGAGGGGCTGAAACTGAATCATAGAATTCCATACTGCCCCCGAGAACTCCAAGGGAGGGGACAGTTAGGGGCAGTTGGAGACCTGGTATAAAAAGCCAGGTCAGCCCTCTGGCAAGGGCTCTCTTGGAACACACCCTGTGGGTTCAAGGGCAAGGGGGACTGTTTCTCTGACTGCCAGAGCTGAGTTATCTCCATAGCTGACCTCTAGTAGATCTTCAACAAAACCAACTACATACCTTCAATTTAGTTGCATAGGACTTAGGAGAAGACTATTTTAGGGAGTCAGTTTGGAGTCAAGCCATTCAGTATCATTTCCCCCTTGGGGGGGGGGGGAGGTGCTGCTTACTTAGATATAGCTGATTTAGATAGCCTTCCCTTTCCTTTCATTCCCAACCCATTATTCCCAGAAACCATTAAACCCTGATTATAAGCCAAGTTCCTCGTTCTAATGGCTCTGAAGTTGATCCTGGCTTCAGAGCCAGTGGGCTGCTCCTAAAGAAATCAAGCCTCAACTATTTCTATTCTGTGGGGAGATAATACATACAGAAAAAGATATTTTCATAAGGGTTTTAGTCTTTTCCATTACCAGCTTGAATCCTGAATTTACCTAGCCAGATCTAGTCTCCATGGCTTGACTGGAAAATATCAGCAATTGATTTTAACTGCTCCCTGTGTGTGGGGAGGAGGGAGATTCTACTCCCTCACTTTAATCCCTTCCTTTTGTGAAACCTGTCCTGGCACTTCTCAGCTCAGGGACCTAGAGAAAATATTGATAACTGTACTGTAGCATCAGTCATTCAGTCCCTAATCTTACAAATGCAAGGATGGTTTAATATTAGGAAAACCATCCACATAATTGACCATATCAACAACTAAATAAATAGAAATCAAATGATTATCTCAATAGATGCAGAAAAAGCCTTTGACAAAATACAATAACCATTCCTATTGAAAACACTAGAAAGTATAGGAATAGAAGGGTCTTTCATCAAAATAATAAACAGTATTTATTTATAATGATCAGCAAGTATCATCTGCAATGCCTTCCCAATAAGATCAGGAGTGAAGTATGGATGCCCATTATTACCACTACTATTTAATATTGTACTAGAAATGCTAGCAGTAGCAACTAGAGAAGAAAAAGAAATTGAAGGGACCAAAGTAGGCAATGAGGAAACTAAACTATCACTCTTTGCAGATGATATGATGGTATACCAAGAGAATCCAAGAAAAGCAACTGAAAAACTAGTAGAAAAATAAATAACTTTAGCAAAGTTGTATGGTATAAAATAAACTCACATGAGTCATCAGCATTTCTATGTTTCCAACAAAACCCAGCAGCAAGAGTTAGAGAGAGACACTCCATTTAAAATCACTCTAGACAAGGTAAAATATCGGGAATCCACTTGCCAAGACAAATTCAGGAATTATATGAACATAACTACAAAACACTCTTCACACAAATAAAACTAGATCTAAACAATTGGAAAAGCATCAATTGCTCATGGATAGAATAAGCTAATATAATAAAAATGACAATCCTAACTAATTTACTTATTCAGTGCTATACCTATCAAACTATCAAAACACTTTTTTATAGAATTAGAAAAAAATATTACAAATTTCATCTAGAAGAACAAAAGATCAAGAATATCAAGGGAAATAATTTAAAAAAATGTGAGGGATGGAGGCCTAGCTTTACCAGATCTCAAACTTTACTATAAAGCAATGGTCATCAAAACTATATGGTACTGGGGGACAGCTGGGTAGCTCAGTGGATTGAGAACCAGGACTACAGGTCTTAGGTTCAAATCTGACCTCAGACACTTCCCAGCTGTATGACCCTGGGCAAGTCACTTGACCCCCATTGCCTACCCTTACCACTGTTCTGCCTTGGAGTCAATACACAATATTGACTCCAAGACAGAGTATTGACTCCAAGAAAGAAGGTAAGGGTTTAAAAACAAAACAAAACAAAACTATATGGTACTGGCTTAGAGATAGAAGGGTGGATCAATGGAATAGATTTGGGGTAAATGAAAGTAGCAAGATAGTGTTCAATAAACCCAAAGATCCCAGCTTTTGGGACAAAACCCACTAATTTGACAAAAACTGCTGGGAGAATTGTTAAAGAGTATGAGAGAAATCTGGCTTAGATCAACATCTTACACCCTTATACCAAGATTAACTTAGAGAGAGTAAATGACAAATATAAAAAGGGAAACCATGAACAAATTAGGTGAACATAGAATAGTATATTTGTCAGATTTATGGAAAAGGAAGAAATTTAAGACCAAGGAGGAGATAAAAAAACACTACAAAGTGTTATTTTTAAAAATGATGAAGGCCAATATTATAAGGGAAAATAATATTTTAATTAAAGCCATGCTGATAGAGATAAATCAACCACGTGCCTGTAAGAAATCTATTCAAAATGCCTGCCAGTACCTATCTCCTGCCATCTTGTCTGTCTCATATGCCAGGGAGACTGCTCAGGTAGCAAAGAGGCCTGTCTCAAGCCCGCCCTCCAAATTTAACCTGCGCTCAACATTGGTTCCCATTCTCTGATGTAATCACGTCAGAAACTGGAAACCCATTGGATCATGGGAAATGCAGTCTCAAAGTTCCCCACATGTCCACAGGAAGTTTGTAAGATACTTTTAAATGGCACCTCCCTGAATTCCAAACACACAAAAGTGTAAAATTAATAATTTTGATTATATTAAATTTAAAAAGTTTCTATACAAACAAAACCAATGCAACCAAAATCAGAGGGGAAGCAACAAATTGGGAAAAAAATTTTATAAGAAAAACCTCTGACAAAGGTCTCCTTTCTCAAATTTATAAGGAACTAAGTCAATTGCACAAAAAATCAAGGCATCTCCCAATTAACAAAAGGTCGAGGGACATGAATAGGTAGTTTTCAGATAAAGAAATAAAAACTATCAATAAGTACATGAAAAACTGTTCTACATCTCCCAGAATGAGAGAAATGCAAATCAAAACAATGCTGAGGTACCACCTCACACCTAGCAGACTGGCCAATATGACAGTAAAGGAAAATAATAAACATTGGAGAGAATGTGGCAAAATCGGGACACTAATGCATTGCTAGTGGAATTGTGAATTGATTCAACCATTCTGGAAGGCAATTTGGAATTATGCCCAAAGGACTTTACAAGAATGCATGCCCTTTGATCCAACAATACCATTGCTCATTGCTGGGCTTGTACCCCAAAGAGATAATAAGGAAAAATACATCTACAAAAATATTTATAGCTATACTCTTTGTGGTGGCAAAAAATTGGAAAATGAAAGGATGTCCTTCTATTGGGGAATGGCTGAACAAATTGTGGTATCTGCTGGTGATGGAATACTATTGTGCTATAAGGAATAATGATCTGGAGGCTTTCCATATGAACTGGGAGAACCTCAATGAACTGATGTAGAGTGAAATGAGCAGAACCAGGAGAACATTGTACACAGAAAGTAAAACTGTGGAACAATCCAATTTAATGGACTTCACTTCAAGTAGCAATGAAACAAGCCAGGATACTCCTGAAGGACTTATATGAAAGAATGCTAAACACATTGATAGAAAGAACTATGGGAACAGAAATGCAAAAGGAAAACATATGACAACACTTATCACATGTATATATGGATACTTGATTTGGGGTTTAGGTCTTAAAAATTGCTCTATAGCAGAAATGAATAATATGGAAATAGGACTTCCGGTTAAGATGGCGGCAGAGTAAGGAGCAGCTGCTTGATCTCTCCTAACCAAAGGATACAGGACTCCTCAAGGGGACAGAAAAACAAATCCAGACAAACAAAGGTACCCCACAACAGGGCGCAGCATTGAAGGTACGTGGAATTGCGGCATTTCCATGCTATAAAGGCGTGAAACAGCTCTCACTAAAACATGTGAGGAAGAAGCCCCTTCCCCACCCCCCACACCACATACAGCGCCAAGGCCAGTGCGCAAGAGTTAAAGCAGATTTGGGACACCCATTAAGTCATTCGCAGCTCCAGGGATTGTTTCTGAGAGCAGCAAGACTTAGGACCTCAAGAGGCTAAAGAATGCACATGGACTTTGAATACAGACCCTGAGCACCTGCACAGGTGAAGGCATTGCCCTAGGCGCGGACAAGGATCTCGAGCGCAGGCTTGGACCTTGAGTGGGAACCCTGTGCAGACGGGAGCACGGCTATGGAAGCAGCACCCTGAGACTGCTGAAGGAGCCTCAGGCAGAGGGGCAGACCAGGGACGACCAGGAGGCTCGACCCCAAGAACAATGAGACCTGAGACCTCAGGAGCCTAGAGAGTGTAGACAGACCCTGAGTGTGAGGACAAGGCACAGAAGGCGCAGGTCTAACAATGGCAAGCCAAAATCTGGAACCCCAGAAGAGAAAAATTATCAAGAAGAACTCGATAACCCTCGACAACTTTTACACAGAGAAAATCCAGACAACAGAGGAGAACAAACAAGTAATCATATCCAAACCTTCCCAAAATAATGAAAACTGGTCAGAAGCTAATAAAGAGTTCAAATCTGAGATGATGAGAAAGATGGAAGAGATCTAGCAAGAAAATAACAGTTTAAAAGGCAGAATTTTGCAATTGGAAAGTGAGGCTCAGAAATCAAATGAACTGATAAGCAAATTTAACATCAGAAATGACCAGATTGAAAAGGAAAACCAAAAGATTATAGCCGAAAACCAAAAGATTATAGCCGAAAACCAGTCCCTACAGGCTAGAATTGAGCAATTAGAAGCTAATGATCTCTCAACACAGCAAGAACAAATAAAGCAAAGTCAAAAGACTGATGAAATAGAAGGAAACATGAAATATCTCAATGAGAAAGTGACAGACCAAGAAAACCAGTCTAGAAGAGACAATTTGAGAATCATTGGTCTTCCAGAAAACCCAGAAATTAATAGAAACTTGGACTCCATACTAAAAGAAATTATTCAGCAAAATTGCCCTGAAGTCCTACAACAAGAGGGCAATATAGACATTGAAAGGATCCATAGATCACTCTCTACACTACACCCAGAAAAGACAACACCCAGGAATATAATAGCCAAATTCAAGAGCTGCCAAGTAAAAGAAAAAAAATCTTACAAGAAGCCAGAAAGAGACAATTCAAATATCAAGGAGCACCAATCAGGATCACACAGGATCTGGCAGCCTTCACGCTAAAAGACCACAAGGCATGGAATATGATATTCAGAAAGGCAAGAGAGCTGG